>NW_004955444.1:6529894-6538978 GCF_000276665.1 Chinchilla lanigera | reverse complement strand
CGCCCTGGTGTGGGTGCGCGTTACTCAGAGCCAGATCACTTCCACCCGGTTCAGACGGACGCTAAAAATGACGTGCATTAACCCAGTCATCCCGGGGGTCCGGAGGGGTCGCTGCCGCCGCGCCCACCTGCCCGGGCGCCGCCGGCTCGGTCCCCGCGAACGCGCGGCCCCCGGCGCGGGCGTCCGTCTCGCCTCTGCGAGGAGACCGCGCACGTCTGTATGCAACAGTGCGCAGAAGGGCCCTGGGGCCGGCCGGGCGAGTGACTGGTCTCGCGCAGCGCGGCCCGGACTGCTGCGTTTTCCTCCCAGAAGCCTCTCCGGCCTGCCTTCCCCTGCGCTGCCCGGCTCCCCTGAACGTCATTTTGGGGTCCTGTTAGCGCCGCTCCTTCACGCACGAGCTCTCGCTGCCCCGTGAGCCCTGGAGAGTGGAGTGGGACGAGCGCGTGCCCTTCACGCCTGCTGCCCGGGGGCGCTCGCTCTCCCGGCCGCCTGCGCCTCCCCTCGCCCAAGGAGATCATGCTTGGGGCGGCGGGAGGACCCGAGAGGGGTCCCTAATCTGAGGCCACGCGCGCTTCTCTGATACTGTGGGGATGTCGAACGCCGGCCAGCCGACGCCTGGGTTCATTTTTGTGCTCTCCGCGTGCTACAGAAAGGGTGTGGGCAGCACTTGCTCTCGGAATAAATCAGTGAGTTTATGCTCTTGGAAATAACGCTGAAGTCTTCGGGAGTTTCATTCTCTTTGATTCAAATTATTCATCATACTAAAACCACAGCTCCCTTCAGGCCTGGGTGTTGACTCTCCCACTCTCAGCCAGCTTTGCGCACCAGCCTTGAGTCGGCTGAGGTGTACGCACCTCCGTTCCCGCTCTCTCATTTGCGGGGAACTGCGCTGCGGAGCACACCCCGACCCGGCTAAGACGCACAGGCGGAGTGCGCGCTAGGCTACAGTGGGGCTTTCTGATGAGAACTCTAGGAAGTATGCTTTTGAAGGCCCGCGACTCTGTAAGCACAAGCGTTACTACCAAAGGAAAAAGGAGCGATCAGAAGATGCACCGGGTCTGTCGCAGCCCCGGTAGCCTGCTCTGGTTTGAGGGTATGCACCTTTCCAAAATTCATTCTATCGCAAGCTAATCCCCTAGGCGACCGTATTTGGAAGTGGGGCCTTGGGGGAAGTGATCATAGGAGGACTGCACCTTCTCGGAGGGATTAATGCCTATAACTCTCTTCAGGCCGGGAGTGGTGGCACTTGGGAGGCTGGGGCAGGAGGATCACAAGTTGGAGGCCAGCTTGAGCTACATGGCGATAACCTGGCTTTAAAAAACAGCTTCACGGAGCTGCCATTCCCTTTGCCGGTCCACTCTTCTGCCACGCGCGGCTGCGGCAGGAAACCTTCACCAGACGCCGAATCTGACGACGCCTTGACCTGGAGTTTCCCAGCTTCCAAAGCTCAGAAATGAAGTTCTGTTCCTTATAAATTACCCATTTAAGACACTTCGGTAGCACAGTCCAACAGGACTAATATAGCAGGGCCCGGAGGCTATAACCCCAGCACTCAGTAGGCTGAGGGAGAAGGACTGCTGAGCATTAGAGGCCAGGCTGAGCTATGTAGTCAGTTCAAGGGCAGGCTGAACTGCAAAGCAAGACCCTGCCTCAAAAACTAAACTAAAATAATAAACAGAGAGAAAGAGAAATGAATACAGCCTCTCAGCTGGGGCTTTTTTGAAAAGACAGCTCAGAACAGTGACCACACTTGTCATTGAGCTGCTAGGCTCATAAACTGTCTTCGCCATTTCCTTTATCCAATACCCCCAGCTCAGGAATGGCCTAGGCCTTCATGCTTCACTCCCAGGTCAGTGCCACTTCTCCACTTCTTTCCAGGGTCTGACAGAACAGCAGTGTAGGAATCAGCCTGGCAGGGGGCCCAAGCCTGCAGTCCCAGCACTCTGGGAGACTGAGGCAGGAGAATCAAAAGTTCAAGCTCAGCTCGGGCAGCCTGATTAACAAATCCCTGTCTCCAAACAAAACAAAACAAAACAAAAGCGTGGGGTAGTAGCTCACTGTGAAGGCTCTGGGTTCAATTCCCAGCACCGTACTGAGGGAAAAAAAAGGGTAGGCTCAAGGAAACTGTCCGGTTATCCTTGGAACTTCTGAAATCAAATACAAAGTCAAAAACCAGTCTAAAAGACAGGACCCAGGAAGCTGAGGCAGGAGGATCGCTGCACGTTCAAGCCCAGCCTGGGATACAGAGTGGGTTCAAAATCATCTTGAACTACATAGGAAGACTTTGTCTCAAAAAGACAAAAATTAAAAATAAATAGAAAGACTAGCAATACAGTATTAGGCATGGCAATTTGGGGGCCTACAGATTCCATTTTGAGGGCATAAACAGTCCTGATCCAGAACACCATGTGCAGTACCACAATTCCCTGGAATCATTACACGAGATATACATAGATGCTATGTTGGTAAAAGACCATTTGATTAAATACAGCTAAGAAGCTGTGAATTTAACAACACTGAAGAAGCATTTCTGGAGAACTTCTCGGAGTGTTTTTTCTGCCAGTGCAGACGGAGTCGCCAACGAAGGCATAGGATATGTTCTTTCCCCAGTACAGGTGACCACGGGTACTCGGTGGCCAGGAGCCCCGTCACGGAGCACATCTTGGGACACATAAGGCACAGCTGAAGGTCAAGCGGAAGACCGTGCCTGTAGGTAGAGCTGGAGCTGCCAGTTTTCAGTGAGGAATTATAAGATTTCTGGTAAAACAAGTAAGAGAGACACATTGCGAATTTTCCCCGTTACTGTTAATTATCAACTAATCATATTTCATAGGTCTTCATCTCCACTATTTGTTCCCACTTTCTTAGTTCTCAAATCTAGAATATTATCTTGAAAGAACAATTAATGGCCCATTCAAGCAGCACCAAAACCAGTTCTAGAGAAAGAGGATCATCAACTTTTCATTAGAAATCAGGCAAGAAAAATAGAAAATATAACATTGTTTTAAAAAGTAAAGTTCAGTGCTTCTTGTTTTATTTTGCTTTTGGCTTCTGTTGTTTTGTGAGATGGTCTTGCTAAATTGCTAAGTGGTCCAGGCTGGGCTCAAACTTGCAATCGTCCTGCCTCATCCTCCCAAGTGCTGGGATTCTAACGTGTGCCAGTACACCCAGCTGAGTTCAGTGCTCTAAAGCACAGGATAACAAACTACAGCCTGCGGGTCATAGGTGGGCTGTTTTGTAAATTTTGTAAATAAAAATTGAAAATTTTGTAAATTTTGTAATAAAATTTTGTAAATAAAAACTTTGAAAATATAGTCACTTTTTTTTTTCCATTTCCATATTATCTATGGCCGTGCTAATATGTCTGCAATGGAGTCATTGCAGTAAAGGTTGTCCAAATTATACAAAATAATTGAAAGGAAAAATTTGCAAACCTCCGTACTTTAAAGATAAAATAAGGGGGGTTTTTAACATTTAATGTATCTTTTTCAAAGTCATATTTCAATGAGTTTTCAAATTTAAGCTTAAAATAATGCATTAATCACGGTGTCCGTCCATTACCCTGCATGTAACGCAGCAAAATGTATTCTCCCTTCTCTGTGGCAATTGCACCATGGCCAGGCAAGTGGGAAGCCAGGCGGGGAGCACAATCCCAGGCCTGTTCAAGCTGGGCTTTCTTTTCCTCTTCCCAGTATGAACCTCTATCCTAAATGTGAAAGACACATGAAAACCATTTCCTCAGATGGGGACTTCGAGTTTAAAATGGCAGACTATGGGGCTGCGGATTTAGCTCAGCGGCACAGCGCCTGCCTGGCAAGCGCAATGTTGTGAGTTCGATTCCCAGTACCGGAAGAAAAAAAAACAAAAACAAAACAAAACAAAAAACCAAAATGGCAGACAATACATTCAGTTATCTCTCATCCCTCCAAAATCCTATTAGAGAAGTCAGAGAACTTACAAGGCATAAGCCCACAAAGACAAGTAGACTGAAGGCTTAGCTTCACACATCAAGGAAGCTGAGGCCTAACTAACCAATGAAAAACAAGCTGATTCTACAAAAAGGGTCCTGGCGAAGCTCAGGACCGGGGGCACGAGACAGCACTCCTACTGGGTAAAGCGTTAGGCCTCTGACATAGAATCGACTGAAGACCGTGTACGAGGTCCTTGACTTCATTTCTACGCCCACAGCAAACAGCTTAGCCAGCATCTTCTGCCTGGCTCCAGAAAGCGATGGGTTTATCCTCAGGAAATTGTGCCGGAAAGGCCCAGGACTCAGGAACACCCGGAACACTACAGGCAAAGATAACTGACAACAGCAAATTTGGTGAAAATGAACTATGCCGGACGCATGAACCAAACCGTCCTCGCACCCCGGCTAACTGCTTCGTGCCCAGCAGAACGTGTGCTCCCGGCTCCCTGCTCCCTGCGCTGCTGCAGAGCACACGGGAAGTGGGGCGGACAGCGCACTTGCAGGCCCACCCAAGCCCGTGCTGCCATCTGACTAGGCTTTCACCAGCAGAATCAAGGCAAACACATTCCCGCACCTCAGCTGCTCTTTGTCTTCCCTTTGCCTCCCGCTGGAACGGAGCGAGCCGAGAGGCTTTTCCACTGAGAAGGACAATGCCCCAACGCAGCGGTTCTTCAGCCTGAACGGGGATCCAAATCACTGCGAAGGCTTGGGAAAGTCCGAAGCACCATCCTTAAAGGTTTTGGTTTGGTAAATCTGAGACAGCCAGAAAATCTGCATTTCTGACAATATTCTAAATGATACTGATGACGCTGGCCTCGGGCAGCTTGCTTTAAGGGCATACCTCAAAGGCAAGTGCCCGGGCCAAAAAAATAAGCAAACCAAAACAGACCCCCGCATGAATAGGTTGAGGTAAACGATCAATGTTTCCACCCTCTGAGTTGCTCAAAAGAAAACTACTTTCTTCTTCCAGCCACGGCACCTTTGGATCTCTTCAGCAGCGCAGCTTTCTGCCCCCGTGAATAGTCTGACGTAGCTCCTAGAAGTGTGGCAGGGAAGCCAACACCAGGCAAGAGACCAAAGGTGGCCCTAGAGAGCCAGGCTTATCGTCTGTCCTGCTACAGTGAATCTTAAACTACTGCCAACAAGCACAGCCCATCCACAGATGCGTTCCCGTCAGCTACACGTCCCCCATACTCGGGGACAAGGTAACTGACATGAGGACTAAGCCTAAACATGAAATTAAAAAGAAAAGGACTGCCTTAGTCCATTCAGACTGCTAGGACAAATATAACCTAGATGACTCATAAAGAACAGGCACTTACTGCTTACAGCTCAGGAAACTGGGAAGACCAAGATAAACACGCTGGCACAGCGGTGGCGAACCTATGGCACACGTGTTTTCTTTTAAGACTACAGATGTCAATGTCTGAGTTGTTTTTTCTGAACTAAAACCTCAGTGTTCAGGTTTCATGGCAGCGCTGGCATTTTGCAATAAGTAGGTTTGGGGTTACATTTTGTGCACTCGGCCCTAAAAGGCTCGCCATCCCTGCTCTAGCAGTCAGTGTCTGAGGAGGTGTTATAGTTTGTGTCTGGGTGTCCCCCCCAAGCCTCATGTGGTCATGGGGCAGGCTTTTACAGTTTGATTGATTATGGGTGTGAGAACTACACCCACACCGCCCTGGGGTGGATAGTTTGCATATGTAAGGGAGAGGAAGAGGCTGCTTGCCACCAATCCTCCCTTTTGTGTTTGTTGCTTTTGCTGTGTTCTGCCGCCATGAGCTGTAGCCCTCTGCCATGTGCCACTCTGCCTTGTAATCTGCCAAGTATGGACTGAAACCTCCACAAACTGTAAGCGAAATAAAATTTCCTTCCTTAATTTTGGGTATCAGGTATTTTGTCCCAGCAACGAGAGAAAAGTAACCAAGACAGAAGGGTTTGCTCTTTCCTTCATCTACGGTACCCTCTTAGATGTGTCCTCACATGACGAAAGCGAGGAACAAATTCCCTTGGGCCCCTTTTCAAGGACACTAATCCCATCACCAAGTCACCTCCCAAATCCCCAACCTTAATACTAGTGCTTTGAGGATAAGTGTTCAGCATGTGAATTTTGGGGTGACATAAACGTTCAGACCCCAACAAAGGCTCAGGTTAAAGAGAGAAAATGGAAGTAAGAGTTCACTTAAAAAAAAAATTCATTAGAGTTTAAAGAATACATTGTATCCCTGAAAACAGAGTTGGATGCTATAAGAAAGTTACCATCTAAAAAAAGCAGGTTCTTAGGAATAAAAATAAGTGAATTAAATATGAAAGTAGAAGAACTAAGAAAAAAGCACATAATCAAAGAGATAGACAATAGTTTTTAAAAAAAAGAAAGAGAAGCTGGGTGTGGTTATATATACCTGTAATCCCAGCATACTAAGGGGCAGGAGTCCGAGCAGAGGCTGGAGGATCACAAGTTCTAGTCTAGTCTGGCCAATTTAGCTGTCTCAAAATTTTAGATAGACAGATAGATAGATAGATAGATAGATAGATAGATAGATAGATAGATATAGATAGATGGGCAGGGATGTAACTCAGTGCAAAGGTCCCAGGTTCAAATCCCAGTACTGGGAAATTTAAAAAAAAAACAAAAAGAAAAGAATTTTAGATTCAATCAAGGAAACAAGGAAGTACAAAATCTCTATATTAAAAATTCCCAAATCAGATGAATGGGTAGAAATTATCAAAGAAACAGCCAGAGAGAATTTTCTCAACCTGAAGGACATGAATTTCCAAATTTATAGTAGTCATCAAGAACTCACACAAAATGAATTTTAAAAGACTAAGTTAAACAAGGTATAGTGATAAACTCTTGTAGTTCCAGCTACTTGAAAGGTCAGCCTATACAATATACGACCCTTATCAGAAAAAGAAAGAAAGAAAGAAAGAAAGAAAGAAAGAAAGAAAGAAAGAAAGAAAGAAAAGGAAAGGAAAAAGGAGTAAAAAGAGAGAAGAAAAAAGGAGAACAAGAAAGACTTCATGAAATTTAGGACCTTACTGATTTCTTTTTAATCTAAATGCTTCACACCAGGAAACAAATTACATATATGAGAATGTGAGGGGAAATAATGACACTTTTCTCAAAAAACCAAAAGCTGCAACCTAGAAGTTAACAGACACTTTCAAAATATTTTGAGGAGGGCCAGGGAGACAGGTCAGTGGTGCAAGCGCCTGCTGGCAAGTGGAAGGTGGTCCTGAGCTCGGTTCTTGGTACCAAAAGGAAAAAAAATATTCCGAGGAAAAATTATCTTCAACTTCAATTACCAATAAAAATGGTAATTATGACTTATATAAAATATAGACATATATAAGGGCAGACATTTTTAAATGGCAAGATGTCACTACCTGTCACATTTTCTTATTGTGCTAGCATGAAAGCGGAGGAGAAAGTAAACCAAGCAAGGAGAAGGAGCAAGCCGGGGGCCCCGGTGGAACACGCAGAGGCTCTCCCAGAAGGGTGATGGAAAGTCCAGGCCCAAGTCACTGGGCAGGCCCAGGCCGGAACCAGTCACAGAGAAGCGGGACCACGCGCGGCCGAGGAGGGCTGACTCCACAGTGATGGCGCTGGCGTTAATTACTCTTCTGCCAAACATCCCAGTTCTGCGCGTGGTGCCACTCCTCCTGGAGGCCTCACTGACGCCAGGCTCAGCTTCTGGCCCGACACAACCTTAGCAAAAGCGGTGAGGCCCTCTGGAGCACTCTCTCAGAGCCAGTGTGCGGTCCGCATCGAGCTGTGGTTCTCGCCTTGTCCCACAGAGAGGCTGCTCATTAGCCCGTGTCCCGGAGTAGGGACGGCACGCGGCCAGACTCTCACAGACTGAAAGCAGGAGCCACAAAATCTCACACACACAGACACACACGCACACGCACACGCACACGCACACACGCACACGCAATCCTTGTTCTCGTAAGTCACTGGAATTTGGGATCAGTTTCACCACAGCAGGAACCAGGATATTCTGACTGATACAGCATATTATCTGATGATTTTGACCACATGGGAAGCCGTGTTCCGGGAGTGTGGGAAGCATTAATGGCCAGCAAATTAGGCGATTGCATTCACTGAGCAAACGCTGAACTCCTACTATGTGTCTGGAATTCTTGCCTAGGCATTGAGAATACAAGGAAAAAAGCTAAAGGGGCAATTACTATGGTCAAAAGATATAAGAGGGGAAAAGTCACGGATACAACTTGGCTAAGCAAGAGTAATATTTACACGGTTATCACCACATCAGCAACGATGAGGGTGACGGGAAGGGAAGTATCCAAGCTACTGAAATCTTTGTACACCACCCTAGGATAATATCTAATATACATGTATATATATTTGGTACTGGGAATAGAACTCAGGACCTTACGCTTGCCAGGCAGGCACTGTGTCACAGAGCTATATCCCAGGGCTGGTAATATCTAAAATGCATAAATCAAAAGACAGGATATAAAAATTGTGTGGAAAGCATACAAACTTTTAAAGTTTATAAATGTATATAACAAGGGAGGTAGCTCAGTGGCAGAGCATATTCCTCGTGTGTTTAAGGGCCTGGGTTCAAATCCCAGTACCACACACACACACACACACACACAAAGTAAAAAATAAAAATAATTATGAGTTAATTAATCATGGCTGGGCATGGTGGTGCACTCCTGTAATCCTAGCACTTAGGAGACTGAGGCAGAAGATTGCTGAGTTTGAGGCCCGCCTGGGCTACAAAGTGAGTTCAAGGCCAGCCTGAAATGCACAGTAAAATCCTGTCTCAAAATTACAAAAAAATACATAAGTAAAATAAAGTGAAATAAAATAATGTAGCAAGGCTACAGGACAAGATCAATATAAAGCACTCAGGACATTGATCAGTGTGCAGAAGGTCCTAGATTCAATTCCCAGCACCACCACTATCACAAAAAATGTCTCCAGCTATATACAAACCAATTGTACACACACATACATACATATATATACACAATAAACAATCTCAAATTGAGAAAACAATTTTATTTAAAGCTGTAACAGAGCTGGGCATGGTGGTGTATGCCTGTATTCTCAGCACTTAGGAGGCTGAAGCAGGAGGATCATT
>NW_004955444.1:6485759-6529794 GCF_000276665.1 Chinchilla lanigera | reverse complement strand
GAGTGGGTTCGAGGCCAGCCTGGGCTACAAAGTGAGTTCAAGACCAGCCTGAACTGCATAGTGAGACCCTGAAAAAAAAAAAAAAAAAAAAAGCTGTAACAAAAAGAATGAAATATTTAGGAATAAATTTTACAAAAGTATAAGACATATTGAAAAACCTCAAAACGTAATTGAAAGAAACTAACATGACCTAAATAAACAGAAGGATGTTTCTTTTTTTGTGAGACAGGGTCTCGCTGTGCAGTTCAGGCTGGTCTTGAGCTCACTTTGTAGCCCAGGCTGCCCTTGAACTTGCAACGATCCTCCTGCCTCAGCCTCCCGAGTGCTGGGATTACAGGTGTGTGCCACCACGCCTGGCCAGGTATTTCATGTTTAGGATTGGAAGACTTAATATTTTTAACATAGTAGTACTCTGCAAATTGATCTTCAGGTTCAACATAATCTCTATCAAAATCCCAGCTAGATTCTTTGTGGAAATCAACACATTGATCTTAAAATTTATATGGAAATTCAAAGGAAACAAGAAAAGAAATTCAAAGGGCCCCTAAATAGTCAAAAGCCTTTCCAAAGAACAAAGCAGGAAGACAAAGTCAAAACTTACAGTGAATTAGAGTATCGAGATAGTACGTCGCTGGTGTCAGGATAAAAGTACAGACTCACACGCCAGCTTTGGCAGCTGATATCTGTAACTCCAGAACTCTGGGAGGCTGAGGCAGGTAGACTGCAAGTTCAAGCCCAGCTTGGGCAATTTAGCAACTTAGCAAGACCCTATCACAAAATAAAAAATAAAAGAGCTGGGGATGTAGCTCATTGCAAAAGCCCTGGGTTCAGTCCCCAACAGCATGAGGGCAGGGGGTAGATAGATAGACAGATAGATAGATAGACAGATAGATAGACAGATAGATAGACAGACAGACTGATGGAACTGAGACTACAGAAATAAACTCATAAATCTGTGGTCGACTGATTTTGTCGAGGATGCTCATGGGGAAAAAAAGTCTCCTCATCAAATGGTATGGAGATCAAGTGCAAAAAAATGAATTTGGGCCCCGTACCTCATCTTATATACAAAAATAAATTCAAAATTATCAAAGGCCTAAAAGTAAGAACGAAATCTACAGACCTCTTAGAGGGAGACAGAAGTGTAAATCTTTGTAACTTTGAATTAGGCAAGCATTTCTCAAATAGAACAAAGTGGAAGCAACAAAAGAAAGAACTAAATCAAATTTTGTCAAAATTTAAACCTTTCATGTATCAAAGGACACGATCAAGAAACTAAAAAAAAAAAATAACAAAAACACCACAAAATGGGAGAAAATATTTTGAAATCAATATGTCTAACAGGGGTCTAGTGACCAGAATGTAAAAAGAACTCATATAACTCACAACTGAATGACAAAACCCAACGGAACCAGTGGGAAGTAAAGCATCACTACTAACAGGTATGACGCTCTCTCGGAGGCGGGGCCGGGCGTGGGGGCGCCTGCCTGTCATCCCGGTGCGCCCGCCCCTACGCGGCCTGCCACTGCCACATAGGCAGTTTGCACTTGAGCACTGCACCGTCCAGTTATGAAAAATATCAATGAAAATGACATTAGAAGCCAGGCACGGGGGCGCACACAGGTAAACCAGGGTGAGGCAACAGGATTGCTGCGATTTCAAGGCCAGCCTTGTCTACATAGTGAGTTCAAAGCCAGCCCGCCCTACTTAGTGAGACCCTGTCTCAAAAAAAAAAAAAAGAAGAGAAAATGTTATGGAATTAGTGGTAAGGATGGCATAGCATACTAAAAAGCACTGAACTGTATACTTTAGAAGGACGAGTTGTACATTATATGAATTAAATGTCTTTTTGTGTTTTTCTTTTTTTTTCAAGACAGGCGCTCAGTATGTAGTTCAGGCTGGTTTTGAACTCACTATATAGTAATCCTCCTGCCTCAGCCTCCTGAGTGCTGGGATTATAGGCATGCACCAACACACCCAGGAAAGGTCAATTTTTAAAATACATGGAGATAGGTATCAGAAGACACAGCTAAAAGATGTGCAAATGGCATGTTCTGCAAAGCTAAAATGGCATAGGATGGGACTGGGCTCAGAAGTATTGCTTTTTCTTACGTCTTTTAGTATTTTTGACACTTTAAATTAAAGGACTACCTTGCTTTGGTGAAAATAACTCTTACCTTCAAAAATCACTGTAGTGAAAAAAAAATCACTGTAATGAAAGCCTATCCAATCCCTGATGGAGTCCAGACCTGGAATAAAACAGTCAATCTGCAAGTCCTTTAAAAAAAATTGATTTTGGGGGACTGGGGTGTAGCTCAGCAGTAGAATGTGTGCTTAGCACGTCAAGGGCCTAGCTAGGCCTAGCTCCCAGCAACACACACACACACAGAGTTAAAAATAATCAACTTTTTACTGTCGGATAGGTGTAAGAGCTATTTTCTTTCCTACACTGTGTCGTGGGAAAGGGGAGTACAGACACAGCGGCGGTGCTGGTTAAATCGAGGCCATTGAAAATGTAAGATCAGGAAAAAACTTGAGGGCCGAGAACTTCCTTACTTATAAAACTGGTTTAAATATTTAACTTGAAAATGAAGTTGAGTAAAGGACGCT
Source organism: Chinchilla lanigera (assembly GCF_000276665.1). Classification (NCBI taxonomy): domain Eukaryota; kingdom Metazoa; phylum Chordata; class Mammalia; order Rodentia; family Chinchillidae; genus Chinchilla; species Chinchilla lanigera. The sequence goes on along the minus strand of NW_004955444.1, from coordinate 6,527,184 downwards.
ATTAAATTACAAGAGTCTTGCTTCCGAGATGAACACAGAAACATTCTGCCTGAATACGCGATCAGAAATAAATACTTACCAAGCACTCCAGGACACTGTGTCTCAAACTAACTGCCTGAGGGACTTTTTTCCGACCCTGGATTGCTAACTGATATTAAACACAGTGAAAATGAATTACCAGAAAAATTAAATTAAAACCAATACTGCTTACAAGGCAAGTTTTCTTTATTAGGTTAAACTAGGAGAGTACAGTCCATGGCCGAAGGGCCAAATGTGGCCCTGGACAGCCAGCAACACAGCCCTGTAAGATCATAAACTTTTAACACTGTGCTTTTTAATTGTTTGTTTTGAGATAAGGTCTCACTATGAGGTACAGGGTGGCCTCGAACTCAGACCAGCCATCTTGCCTCACCCTGGTTTACATGTGTGCGCCCCCGTGCCTGGCTTCTAATGTCATTTTTATTGATATTTTTCATAACTGGACGGTGCAGTGCTCAAGTGCAAACTGCCTACGTGGCAGTGGCAGGCCGTGTAGGGGAGGGCGCACTGTAGTGCGAATCTGGCACCCATCACACGCAGTCCAGTCAAAACTCATGTAGCATAAGAAGTTACATGGACTTGTGCAACTTGGTGAGGCACGCTCCGCGGTTACCTGTGGTAACATTCCAACTACCTGTTCTGTGTGCACCTGTGCAGACAGCACTCATCCTTACTAAGCAAGCATGTAAGTTTCTCGATTATTAAATTTCGGCTTCTGTCCCTTCATAAAATAATTTAGTAGAAGTCAAACCATAAAACATTAAAAGAGTCAAGCATGGTGGTACATGCCTGTAATTCCAGCTATTCGGGAGGCTGAGGCAGAAGGATCACAAGTTCAAGGCCGATCTGTGCAATTTCTGTGTAAGAGCTTGATCTCAAATTAAAAAAGTAAAATGGCCTCTGGATATAGTTCAGTGGTAGAACAACCCTAGGTTCGAGTCCCAGCACTTAAGAAAGAAAGGTTTTGTTACTTCTAAGCATATATAAAGTATATTTTATATATACTTGTTTTGGTTTGGTTTTGTGAGATGTGATCTTACTATGCGGTCCAGGCTTGTCTTGAACTAACTATGTAGCCCGGGCTGGCCTCAAATGTGCAGCAATCCTCCTGCCTCAGCTTCCCTAGTGCTGAAATTTCAGGCATGCAGCACCATGCCTAGCATCTCTTCACAGACTGCTGTGAAGTCCAATTATTTAAACTATGCATCATTACTTTGCTTAGTGTATGTTCCTATGCTGGCAGAGTGGCATGGACATTTTGAGTTAAACACACACACACAGCAAAAGCCGAAGTTCTGCAGGACTATAGCCACACACACAGGAGGACAGGCCCAGGCTGTATGTATGTGTTTACACAGTAGAAGTGTAGCCACACATCTGCACAGATGTGTACCAGACTGGTTACCTTCATTCCCCTCAGCCGCTGGGAGAAAAGGGGCAGAAAGGGAAACCTGTCACCTTAGTTCATGCATTTGTTGGACAAGCAGGTACTCAGCACCAACTGAGTACTGAGCAAGTGAACAACCTGAAAAGAAAGGAAGAGTGGGAGGGAAGCACGCGCAGGGAGGGGAGGTCAGGCAGTCCCGGCGGGGTATTATGTCCTGCGTCCACAGGCTGAGTGGGTAGGCTTCCCAGGCTAGCATGAGGGGACTACAGTGCCTTGGAATGTGACAGGGACCAGGCAGTAGTGCTAGTCCGGACAACACCATCGCCGTAAGCAACTGCCAGGCTCTCTCCTAAAGGGGCTCCGACATTCTGCATCCCCATGCGTGATGCATGGGAGCTCCTGCTGCCTGCAGCTTCACTGCACCTGGTTCTGTCCCCGCTTCAGATTTCAGCTACGGCTAATAAATGTGCAGTTGTAACTCACAGCTGCTTTATGCTTGATTTCAATTTAATAATAAGCTTGTATGTATAATCAAACATAAATATGTGTATCTAACCCAGGCATTGACCCACATGCCTGTAATCCCAGCACTCAGGAAACTGAAGCAGGATTACCAGTTCAAGGCCATTCTGGGCTACATAGGGAGACCCTGTCCACCCTACCAGAAAGTCTCTGTATTAAGCTTATAAGATTATGTCTGAGAAAAATTATGGATGCCTTTTAATGTTTTTAAGCTTATCTGCACTTTGCTGTCTTGTACATATAGCATTTTGCTAGTTATGTTAAAATTATCAGAGGTAGCCGGGTGTGATGGCACACACCTGTAATCCCAGCACTTGGGAGGCTGAGGCAGGAGATCACTGCAAATTCAAGGCCAGCCTGGGCTACACACAGAGTTCAAGGCCAGCCTGAATTGCACAGCAAGACTTAGTCACAAAAAAGAAACAAATCAGAGGGAAAAACTGCTTTAAAAACTCCTGATTGGGCTGGGGATATAGCTCAATGGTGCAAGTGCCTGCCTGGCAATCACAAGGTCATGAGTTCAATTCCCGATACCAAAAAAAAAAAAAAAAACCTCCTGATTTTTATGATTTCTCTATATGAGGCAACTGGTTATTTTTTTCTTTTGTAAAATTACTACTAATGTAGTAGATATGCTAAATCATTTCTATGCTTTTAATTAATTGTACATTATTTGATTTAAGAAAATTTTCAGCCAGGCGTGGTGGCGCGTGCCCGTAATCCCAGCGCTAGGGAGGCTGAGGCAGGAGGATCACTGCAAGTTCAAGACCAGCCTGGGCTACAAAGTGAGCTCAAGGACAGCCTGAACTGCAGAGTGAGACCCTGTTTCAAAAAGACAAAACAAAAAAAAAAAAAGAAAATTTTCTAGATAATGATGCCAAGGAAAAATTTGCCTAGGGATTGGCTCAGTAGTAGAGTGCTTACCTAGCAAGTAATTAAAAAAAAAAAAATCAAATGCTTAGAAGTGTCTTCTGGTCACCACCAGGAATTCATGTCAGTAAGCTGACATTTTTGTTGGAAGCAACCTTCAAAGTACTTCTTATGTTAATTGAGATTATTTAAACTATGCATCATTACTTTGCTTAGCATAAGTTTTATTTAAAATATTAAAAGAAAGTGTTTCTGATTTGAGCATAAAATTGCCATTTACTCAACTGCTTATAAAACATAGGTTAATACAGAGAATAAAATAATCAAGTAATATCTAGTCTACTAGGTACAGTATCACAACTTATATACACTCCAGTATTCAGTATATATTTAGTAACTTATAAGATTGAATTAGCAACTTATGTTTGATGTATCTTATCCAAGATGTATCATAGAACAGGTACAACTTTAAAATGTGCTTAAGGAGCTTTCGGTAGCATCTTTGTAGGTTTTACTGCAGTACTGAATTATCACTTCACATCCAGCCTCTTGTCTTTGAACTGTTAGGTCCTGGAGATTAAGCTGGTATAACTGCTGTCACTCTTCTCCAATGCTATAAGCTCATAATTAGTTTTATATTGTAATGTATTGAAGGAACCTTATAGTTTACATTATTTTTAACTTTAAGTCACGCTTGAATGAAACTTAAATCACTGCTCGATGTAACTGCTGTCCCTAGCTGCAGCCCTACCGCATCCCTCCAACTCCCCAGAGGTTTTACATCCACGGACTGTTCAGGGTGGTACACACACGTTCGGGACTGTCATCTGACATTTGGCCAAGTCAAACAGTTCAACAGCAAAGGCAGACGCCCTTTGCCCCTTCAAGTTCTCCAACCCCATGGTCCTGTGTACTGAGAAACCCCTCCGCTGCACCCTGTCCTGACGGAGCAGTCGATCTCAGGCCACAGGGACCCAGGCCTGACCAGAGACCCCACCTGCTCAGCTGCAGCGATGGTTGAGGAGTGCAGACCTAGGACCCCAAGACACCGACCAGAGGCTCCTCCAGGTGAATATGCAGACACTGGTAAGAAGACCTTTGTTTTCTTGGAGTTACTGAACTGAGAAAGTAGAGTTGTCCAGGCTGCTCTGGCCCGCCCTTTGGGGAGAATCTACCTGCAGAATAAAGCTCATCAGAGCTGGGTGTGGGAGTCAGAGCCTCTCAGAGTCCATGCCTCCGGCTATTCTGAAGTCGCACCAGCCCTAGACGCTCACTTTCATAAACATCATTACTTTTATTTGAAACCAAAACCAGACCTACTACAAGGCCCAGGTCTGGTTTGAAATGTGCAGAGGTGGGAGGATGTTTAGGGACATTAAAAATAATCTGGGCTGGGAGGCAGCTACGGCAGAGTACTTGGTTCACGTGCAGGCAGCTGTGGGTTCCTTCCCCAGTACACAAATTTTAAAAAAAAACCTAACCTGAATTTCCTACTGACCAGTGAGATTTGTTAGTGATCTCAAAACAGTTCCATCAACTAAGATCCCATATTTACAAGTAGGATTATATTTCTCCTAAATTTTCAGTTGTTTAAATTGTCTCTCTTCCTACAAGAGAAAAAAACCTTATATATTCTGCTATTGTTCCCTTGCTATACGCTCCTCCACAAACACTTACACTCCTAATACTGGTTTATAGTGAGTTATAGCTGAAAATAACTTTATCTTCCATCTTCTGGAAGAGCCATAACGTTGCTCGTAAGCAAAGAAACTTGGAAATAAATTAAAACAATCATCCTCAAACCTGGTTCTCCATCTGAACCAGCTTGAAAAGTTTTATTTCCCCAAAGTATATTTTTGGACCTCATTCCAGCTCTTACTGGAAAAAGAGTGAGGCAAATTGGTCAAACATTCAGTAACATTCATTTGAACCAAGTCATAATTTTGCTCCTAAGGAGCCAGAGACATAAAACAGTACCTTTTCACTTTCTGTCTCCGGGAGACATATATGAGCTCATGAAATTATCTTTTTGGCACTGTGAATACAGAAAACACTTTGGCCACGTAAAAATTCAAACTACATTAATTCTAAAGCACCAAAATGAGCCTAAGCAGGAAATTCAATGCTGGAACATAAGGGCTAGAACTTTTCTTGGTTTAATCATTCATTTAATAAACACTGTATTCCTGATTTATAGCAGCAAATATGTAAGCAAGAGGGGATAAAAATATTTTACTTACTTTAAGCTCAAAGTAAATGGTCATGACTTGTGATATTTCCAGAGTATCTATTTTTTGTTCTTGTTCAGCTTTATGTATTCGTGTTCAATTCTTCTTACATTCAAGGAGGCACTGTTCTTCAAAAATTCCTTCAACAAACTACATTCACAAATAAGAATTAGCACTAAAGAACTTTGCTGTTACAGCTAGGAAAAAATATGTTCAAGTAAAATGAATTTATTCTTCTAAACCCATAAGAGACTGACTTGAGTGGCCTAGATTCCTGAGCAGGAAATCATGGGCAATTAAAAAAGCCAAGATGGCTTTTTTACCAGCTTGTCCTTGGACACATGAAGTACAAAGTGCAATATCGGTAGTTCAGTGGGATTCTTGCTGTATCCCCTGGCAAAAATATACTGGATCAGGGGCCACTGTTCTAGGACTCACGGAGTCTTCCTATTAAGAGGCAGTGCTCTATAGGGAGGTCTCCAACGCAACCACATACACAGCATTCTGGACAAGGGCACCCATTTTTAAGAGTGTGGCCTCAGTTTGAGGAAGCCTCTCTTACCACCAGCTGAGACGGCGGAGGGCAGCCACCGCGGACCCTCAGGACTCCAGTGCCCCCTTCAGGAACACCTGACAGCCTTGCTGACCCGCCGTCCTCTGTGCAGTGTCCTAGAACAAGTCCTCTGGGGTCTTCGGCACTCATGGGGTTCACTCCACCGTACCTCCTTCGGTGAGCCTCTCATTCCTTCTCCACCACCTGCTACGGCAACTCAGGCACTCAACTCGGCTTACTGCGGACAGTTTTCCTCCTGGTGTTTATGACCCACCGCAGTAAGTTCGTACCATTCCCTGGGGTGCTCTGCTGGGTGTTAAAGTCCATAGGCCAAGAGAGTGTCCCTAAGGCAATACACTTCCCCTTATCATGTTGCCGACCCCCTGTTCAAGCACCTACAAAATTCCTCCCAGGGAACTCTCCCTGGGTCCCCACAGGGCTCTGCTGAGTAACCCCTGCAGGCACTTAGGGAGGATAGCACTGTTCTGCCATTACTAGGGCCAGCATGTCACAGGTGGGTTATGCTGTGACTCAAACCTAGGGATAGACCTCACAACTCCAAGAGGTGGGGCAGATGGATGATAAGCCGGACGGATATTCTCACTGGGAGGGGATTCTAACACGCTACGTAGAAGGATGTGCAACCCTCACAAGCGCTAGTATGTCAGAGTTAAGGGAGCCAAAGCCTTATTCAGTCACTCCAATGACTCCACCTCATTTACCGGGGTCTCAAGTTTTTCCAGCTTTGGCCCTGACCTGGAATTAATGGACCTGCCCCAGCTGGGAATTCAAACACGTCTGAAGTCTTCTTAATTCCAAGCTTGGAGCCAGGCGTGGCAGTGCAAGCCTGCAATCCCAGCTACTTGGGAGGCTGAGTTACTCTAGCAAGATCCTAAGTTAGAGACCAACCTGGGAAACACAGCGAGACCCTATCTCAAAAAGAGAGAACCCCCCCAAAAAAAACAAAACCAAAATAACCAAAAAACAAAGTGTTTGTCAAGCCAGCCTAGACTTCAGGAAAAAAAGTATCTAAAAACAAAACAAAGCTATAGTTTTGTCATCAGCTTTTCCTGATCTCCCACTGCAGGAGACACAAAACTTTCTTGGCAGACTGGAATTGATTGTGTTTTCCAGTTTGTTCACTGCCCGCAACTTTTCATTAGCCCTGTAACGGGGTCAGTGTGGATGCGCTGTGTCCCCAGATTTGTGCTGAAGTCCAAGACCCGGCGTGAGGCTCCTCTCCCTCCTCCGCTGCGATCACACAGCAAAACGGCGGCGAGCTACAAGCCACAAAAGGTCTCAGAATGAAATCTGCATTGCAAGCACCTTCATTTTGGACTTCCAGCTTCCAGAGCTGGTAGAAACACATTTGTTTAAACCACCCGGCATTGGCCTATGGTATTTTGTTGTAGCAAAACTGTGCGAACTGAAGCAGGGTTATCAATACAATTAGTCAAAGTCAATTCCATTATTTTGTATCCATTTTCCCCAGATTTCTCAAAGGCTTGACACACTGCACCGTTGAAGGTAGTCACCTCCAACGGAGACTTCTTCCAAACCCCTGCTGGGAAGTTTTAATTCAGCTACGGATCGCCTGGAGCGCGGAGACAGTGAGCCTCAGCGCCTGCCTTACCCGCTTGTTGCCCCACCGGTGCCAGCTGTGTTGATCTGCGCCCTCCCAGAGGCTGGAGCTAGGAGTCTAAGAGGACGGCTGGCCGAGCATTTCTTCGAGAGGTTCGTGGTGGGAAAATCAAACCACGATGCATATTTGAAACCTGTGCAAGGGGGCGGGGCTGGGGGGGCGGGACTCGGGCGGAGAGCTGCGGATGCTCGGGGGACTTGTGGCCGTGGCTCTAACACCGACGCACAGCCCCAGGAGCGGCGGTCGGCGGTCGGGGCGTGCTGCACGCAGTGTGCACCTCCACAGTGGCCAAACTCACCTTTTCCTTTTCTTCTTAGCCTGGAACGGGCAGTTTTCAACAGATAAAAAAATGCATAGCCAGTATGTGGAATTCAAACAGAAACCAACGGAATGACCGTTTGAGACCTGCAAACCGGTGCGCCCAAACAATGAGCATCTCCTTCCCTACATCATGTGATATAGCAAGATGGCTTACGTGTTTGATTTTTGATAGCAACTTTTTGCTTTGATAGTAGTAACAATGTTTACCTGCTGAGCTGCAGACACTATGTGCTGGAGCATTAAGTCCTTAAAACGATGTCACGCTGAAGAGAGGCCGTGACACCGACAGGACGGGGAGCTATATGCTGCGCGCTGGAGCGCGAGAACAAAACAGGCTCAACAGAATGGCAGGAAAAATGAGACGGGCTCTATCAGATGAAATGGTTTTTTTTTTTGGTTTTTCTCCGGTACTGGGAACCGAACTCACGACCTTGTGCTTGCCAGGCAGGCGCTTTGCCGCTGAGCTAAATCCCCAGCCCGAGATGAAATTTTATAGAACATAAAATTCTATTCATAAAGATGAAATTAAAATAAGTAACATACTTTACTTGGGAACAACACACAAAACTACATCGATACAGACTAAAAGGTGGATTCACCAAGCAAAATCATGTGAGACACAGCATTCAAAAAAGGTGGATTCAGTCTTAGATGTTATTAAAAAGTAGTGTTCTACAAGTTCACTTAAAACAGTAAACTCTACCTCCTGGTGCAAATTTGTGCAGAACACCAGTATGAAATATAGATGTGCTCCTAGGATCATGCAAGGACCCCCTGGATCCCTGAGCAACAGCCTGAAAACCTCTGACTCGAACCAGAGGGTAGGCTCCTCTCTCATGTATTAGATTTGACACCGGAAGATCAAACTGCCTTGCCACACTTCAAAGCATCTTTGAAAATCTTGAGCCTATAAAATAATGAAAATATCTGAAAATGTGTTAAAACTAGTGAGGGATCTCAGCGCCTTCGGAGGATGGAGGATTATTTGAGCCCAGGAGTTCAAAACTAGCCTGGGCAAAGTATCGAGACACTTGTCTCAAAAACCAAAACAAAACAGCTGGGCAATGGGGGCATGGCTGTAATCCCAGCACTCAGGGAGGTGAGTCACAAGGACTGTAAAATCAAATCCAGCCTGGAGAATTCAGTGAGACTGACTCAAAACAAAAAACAGCTAGGGATGTAGCTCAGTACAGAGCCCCTAGGTTCAGTTCCTAGTACTGCAAAACAGAACACCTGAAAATATCTGGAAAAGGGGCTAGCACTTTGTGTATCCTGAAGGCAGAACTACAAAAAAGGAGACAGCCAAGAATGATGGCACACTCCTGTAAGCCCAGCACTTGGAGGGCTGAGGCAGGATCCCTGTGAGTTTGAGGCCAGCCTAAACTACACAAGGAGACCCCGCTCTTAAAAACAAAAGCAAAACAAATCTCCACAAAAGAAAACGAGAGATGATGTGTTTAAGGTGTTTTCCTACCTGGAATTGAACCTGGGGCCTTCCCACAGAGGGAACTTCCCTGGACACTTCCCTTCCCTGTTTGTCTTCTGTGACAGCGCCCCACTAAGCCACTGACCGGCCCTGTGCTTGTCCTCTAGTTCCTGCACTGACATTCTGCACTCGCAACCTGTGTTCTTGCCTAGAACTCACCTACGAAGTTTACGTGTTCAAGCTGCGCCAGTCCTTTGCGAACTCGTTTGTGTTCATCAGTAACTGCCTTGTACCTGCACCTCATGCATCACCACCTTTCGTACTGTTATTACACTTTTAAAGGGATAAGCTTTGTCCTTATCTTCTACCCTTCCTGGCACACAGGAAGTACTTAACAAATTTGTTTATTGTTTTTCACCTTTTCGAGTGTCAGGTTTATATCTCACGGCTCCTCAGATGTATTTAGTTTAAAAGATTGTATTGATTTTATGGCACATTTTATTTTTTTTTTTCTCTTTTTGAGACAGGGTCTTGCTATGCAGCTCAGGCTGGCCCTGAGCTCATTTTGTAGCCCAGGATGGTCTCGAACTCGCAATGATCCTCCTGCCTCAGACTCCCGAGTTGCTGGGATTACAGGCGTGCACCACCATGCCCGCTATGACACATTTTAAAATTTAATTTTTTGTTTAGTAGTACTGGAGACTGAACCCAGGGATTTGCACTGAATCATATTCCTAATATGATTCTCTAATTTGTGCAGATATGACCTGTGATTCTGTTTTAGCTTCCCAGAGTGCTGGAATTACAGGCATGAGCCACTACTATACTTCTTTTAAAACACATTTAATCTGTGAATAGAGTCAAAACAAGGTACAGATATAAAACACATGTACAAAAAGGGCAAAAATCAATGACTAATGATTAATGACTTCTGAAAAACGTTCTTCTTGAGGTGGAGATGGAAGGGTCCTAAGTCTGAACAGCCTGGGCAACTCAGCAACGAAGACCCTGCCTCAAAAGGGGCGGGGGTGGGGTGGGGACTGGAGACAGCTCAATGTGAAGGCCCCTGGCTCAGCCCGCAGAACCCCACGCAGAGAACCTAAACGCCAGGTTCCTTGCACTGTGTGTTAGCAAGACGAATGGGAGGTGCAGCTGCAGTGCTTCCCTGCTATCACAGGCCAGCCAGGTGGTGAGCGGGGAAGGACAAAGATGGTTTTCCAATCACACCTGAACTTTGTAACGACATGTGAAAGAACTTTCAGGCAGAAAAGCAGGTGATAAACACTCTAGGAATGTTACCAAAATCCAACGCAAACCTGTATTAATACTGCACAAGGGAAAAGGTCCACAGCTACCTGACCTGGGAGCCCCAGGACCAGGCAATGAAGTCATAATGGCCAGGATGCCGGAGAGGAGGGGGAAGTCTCAGAGATGCTTTAAAGACAGACTCAACAGGACTTGACCACAAAAACGAGTTCAGTCTTCTGATTACCCGTTTGGATAGGAATGCCATAAACTAGGATAAGAAAAATACACCTTTATTGGGGTCAAAATGAATTTTTGCATGTTGAGTGAAAGGTATCCAGGATACAGACAACCATGTGAGGTTCGTGCCTGATGACAGTCACACACACTACACGTGAAGGTGAGGAACAGCCATAAGAAGGTTTTTCGTAGGTTTTTTCCTTAGTTTATTTCAACTTTCCTTAGATTATTTCCACATCCCACTGAACTGTGAAGGGCACGCGGGAGTCCTACTTACACACTTTGCATTAATCAGGAATACAATTTTTTTTTCAGTCAAATATTTTTGAAAGTCAGACATTAAATTTTTAAAACTACTTAAGGGCTGAGGAATGAATATAGCTTAGTAATGGAGCACTTGCTCAGTACATGCAAGGTACCAGGTTCCACACGTGTAGCGTGAGAGAGAGGGCAGAGGAGAGGGAGGAGGAGGAAGAGGGTGACAGAGAGGGAGGAAGAAACAATCTCCTGTGACTTTGGGGCCTTACTACCCGTTCAAATACACAGAGCCCTTTGCTGTGTCATGTGACCTTTCAGTCAGCTCATGTTTGACTTTGTTACGCGTTACCTTAGTGTGAAGAGGAATAAGGAAGAGGCGGAGGACTGTTAATAGTCGCGTATCCACACAGCTTGAACTAATGAAGACAGTCGTACTCACTATGGAAGGCAGAAGTAACTGTAAGGATTATAATAAAGGGTAACGATACAACGTACAAAGAATCTCCTGCAGCACTTATCTAGCCATCTACTAATCTAGTTGTCTAGGGCTGCAGAAAAAATGCTGATAGCTTTTATGACAGCACGGCTGCCTGAAAGTGGACTAAGGCACTCCTGGGGCAGGAAGATCCCCTGCAGAAAAGAAAATTTAAGAGTATCAGTAGAGTATATTTAATTTCTTTTCTTCTTGCCAGGAATATAACATGCAGGGATATCTCCTCCTCCTGCTTATTTCCCTCTCTTTTTATGGCACCAAGGGTCATTCATTTCAGTAAATTCATTCATGGTTTGCATAAAAATGCATACAGAAGTACTTCATGGTATGTGCCCATTAATCACACAACTTGACGTTCAGTGGCATCAGACTCTAAGCAAGTGCCTGCGTCTCAGTCTCAATCTCTGAAAACACCCAGCCTTTCAGGACTACATTAAAGCCTAAAGGACCACAAACTAGCTATGCTATTTAAGCAAAGATGACTTGTTAAGTAACAGCTTTAGGGACCCTGACACTCTATTGCACTTATTTTGAGAATGGACATGGTTGTTTCCATCATCCTTGAAAGATCATAATTTTCTGTAAAGAGGAGCTGCTATCCAAACCCAGCTTTACACTATTATAAACTACAAAGTCTAGTTTCTACCTAATTTAGTATTCAAGTATACAGAAAAAGCATCAAATGACAACTGCTTTATTATTAAAAGTTAACTGGATTCCATAAAGCACACAAAGTAACCTATATTCAACTAACAAAAGTTTCATACATGTATTGAAAAATATATAACATAGATTTGTCTAACATTTATACTCTATTTAAAAAGTAGTAACTTTACATATTTTTGCAATTTGAATTTATAAAATACACTTCCACCCTACTGAAATCCTCAAGCATGTGTTCCATTCATATTAATAAAATGTACAATCTGTATTTATGAATATTGAAATTAAAATGGTACCAACTAAAATGAACAAATTCATTTTGACCTTAACATGCACTTAATTCTTGGCTACTAGATAATTAACCCAATAACCCATTCAAATAATTATTTTACTGGTGCCTGGCAATCAATTTATGTTTATATAAACAGTCTATGGTTATCTATAGAGAGACTTGCATTTTCATAGTATCTGATAAAATCTATAAAATTCTTTAAATGTTCTGTTTCAGGCTTTAAAAAACAGGCAAAATTATTCAACCTTTCCACATACCAGGAAATCTGACAACTTATGTCACATAATAAGTCCAAGTCTTGTAAGTTTTAAATTATGCTTTTGTCTTTCAAAAAACAGCTTTGAGACTACTATATGAGTAACTTTTCCCCCGAAGACCGTGTATGTGGCAAGAAATAGAAGTGGATCTCCTTTCCCAGTTAACTCTTCACTCAGCATGTACAACTGCAGTTCTTGAGGTATGTTTAGAGCAGCTTCTATTCAGTCATTCTTTCCACATATTCCAAAGTCTCAGATATTATTTTATGAACAATATTTTTTTCCTTAAGAAAGAAAATCATGTAATCAACTCATTCTGGAGACTCATCACCAAATACAAGTCTTCACACTAAATTTGAGAATTAAATTCACCATTAACACCTCACTTACCAGGACATATTTAGAACCATGAACTTCAACTTTGAGGACAGAGCACTAAGTGAGAAGCACATTTACATTCCATGTCTCTGAAGGTAATAATGGGTATGACCTTTCTTGTTTTTAAACTAATGCAGAATTTATGTTGAGGAACAAAAATCTTCCAAACATTGGTTTAGGGAAGTAATTCCACATCTCAAAATGGCTTAAAAATTTTAATGGAAAAACAGTAAGGTGAGCAATGAATAGGTTTTGAAACCATCCCCACCAAAAAGTAAACAAATAAAATACCCTATTAGTAATGAAGAACTAAATTATGGCTAACAGCTTATTTAAATCATTTATGCAATCAATTTAAACATGTACATTAGATAACAAAAACCTCATGTATTTTATTTGTATGGAAACTCTTTTAGGTTTTAAAAAATATCTGGTATAGCTGGGCGCAGTGCCGCAGGCCTGTGATCCCAGCACTCAGGAGGCGGAGGCACCTGTAACCCTCATCATCCTGAGTTTGAGGACAGCCTGTGCTACACAGTGAGCTTACAGCCAGCCTGAACTAGACAGACCCTGTCTCAAAAAGCAAAAAAAAAAAAAAAATCTGGGGTAATTTTACTAATTTTACTACACTACGCTGCATTCTCCAATCATAAAAAAAGGAAACCGCCAGACTGATACACTGAACATCTGTGAGAAGAGACACTAAGCAAGGAAGAAAAAAAGGGATTAAGAATAGATTAGCTGGGTGAAGTAGCCCGTGTCTGTAATCCCACCCTCAGAGTGAGGCACACACAGCACAAGTTAAAGAGGCCTGCCTGGTCAACAGAGGCCCCATCTTAAGAAGATTTTAAAGGACTCCAAAGCAGGCAGGGCGGCCACACCTGTAATCACAGCACTCTGGGGAAGGGCAGGCAGGGGGATCAAAGGTTTCCACCTCGTCTGGGCAGTTCAGTGAGCTGGTGAGACCCTGCCTCAACACACAACGTTACAAGGGCCTGGATGTAGCTCAGTGCACAGGCCGTTCAACCCCCGGCTGGAGGAGGGGGCAGCTGGCGCGCAGGTTAGACACCTTCTCGGATCTCAGCCTGCAAAGGCAGTCAAGGCGTCAGTGTAACACAGACTAGTGGTACAGCCGATTTTGATCACGAATCTTCAGCAAAGTAAAATACGGCTAAGCCTCAAATTTTTTTGAAAAACAATTTACATACATAATCATAAATTGGATGCATTCAGCTAACAGGTGTACAAAATATTTTAATAAAAATGACGAAGAAATATGAGCAGCAGTAACCATAAAGGCTTAGAACTAGTCACATTGAACTCTTTATTTAAAAAAGTTTTGAATACACAGTACCGCCTCTTCTCTTCTATTTTTAGGAAGAAGTCTCCACAAGTTTTAAATATCTCAATTTTCAAAAACAATAGGCTTTTTAAAAATAAGACTTGATTACCAGAAACACCATCAAGTTATATACCAGTTTCGAATTTCTACTCATTTCCCGCTTTGTCAATTTAACTTTGATGCAATCTGGGAACAGGTAAGCACTAGTCACTAGAGACCTACACTAGAACCTGACCAAATTGTTCATCACAGGTGTCTAGTGAGACATATATACATTTGTATATACTTAAAATTCTGAAAGGAAAAAGTAGTAAACTACTTTAGTTACTTTATGACAAATATGTACCCAGTCAAAACAACAAGAATTAAGACTTCTCCAGTTGAACTACTGACTGTATAAAAGCTATTTCAAGGGCCAGGGATATAGCTCAGCAAGCACAGCACCTGCCTGGCAAGCGCGAGGTCCTGAGTTCAATTCCCGGTACTGCCCCCAAAAAAGCTATTTTCCACACTTTTTTCTGGGGATTAAAAATGCTTTATTTCCCTGCTTGCTAAAAGGAGGAATCACCCACGGTGAGTTCTTTCGAAGGGAGTATTAATTCCATAAGAGAACACTCACAAACTTATTTTTAAAACTTTCCATTAAAAAACTCAACCTTTCTCTTCAGAACGTACAACATTAACCCCTATTTGACGAAAATTTTCTGAAAGGGCACCAAGCTCATGATCTAAACGTGAATAAATAAGGAACTAGATGTATCGCTGTCTTAACAGAATTTGGCAAATCAGAAGAATGGCCTAAAATAAATAAATAAATAAGGAAACAAAGGAAAGAAAAGAAAAGGAAAAGGAAAGGGAAAGGAAGAGGAAGGGAGAGAGAGACAGAGAAACGGAGAACACCTATCCTCTAGGTAAGAAAGCATAATTCTGTAGGCCTTGCGCCCATACAGGGAAGGCAGGGAGAGGAAGTAGCATATTCCTATGTACATTTCTTGGTATTCTGGTTATCTTTCAATCACACATGAGAAATATTTTTTTATTATTATGAAGCCATTGCTTGCGCTCCGCAGAGCAATGAAATGCTTTATGATTTTTAATAATGTACTTTACATATAAATAAGGTTAAGTGCAAAAGAGTTTTCAGCATCTCCTAAATTCACAAGCGTAATGTTAACCTGATAATGAATTTTGAATGGTTGGTGCTCTTCTCTTTAAACCATAAAATGTACCAAAATTATTTGGTTTTACCTCTATTTTCCTACACTTTTATTTTATGACATCTGTATTTAGAGAGGTATGTTAAAAAACACTATTACAAAAAACCCAACTGAGGCTTTCTATGATCTGTTAATCCATAGTACAGCACTGTTAAATCTCTGACCTGGTATATCAATTCCTTTGGTGAATAAATGTCACGGGTCATTTCTTTATAAAAGGATTTTACTAAGAGGACCAGCAACATGGAGAGAGATTTGCTCCTACCCCCACCCCAGAAATAGATCAAGTTAATCAGTAGTTTTGAGCAGTTATGTAAAATATGAAAATACAATTTACTGCTGCAATTTTCATATTAAAGGCAGTTAAAAATTAAGAATATTTCCAAGATTTTCTATCAAGGTTAAACAAGCTAACTAAGAAAACTGACAGAGATCACTGTGGAAACTAACTAGCTGACACAGAACAAAAACGTCTGTAAGTTTTAAAACGCATTAGTTGCTAACTAGCAGTATGAAGAGTGTCCACAATTTGGTGGCTGGCCGTGGTTTTAATTTTATTTTTCAAGTTATTTCTACAGCAGACATATTTTTGAAGTCTACCCACCCCTGAGTTCAGCAATTATACTTTTAGAGTGTAAAACTGTATGCCCTTGACAACATGTAAAAAGCTACAAAATGCCATCTACACAGAGATTAAAAACAATTTTAAAATATTCTTTACCAATTGTTGACTGGATGGTTTTACTGGGGTACATATTTCAGACATTTCAACTAATTGGCTTTTATTTTTAAGCCCAATCAATTAATCTATTCACCTCAGGATATTCCAAAAAGAGTGCAACAGTAAGGCATTAGTAAAAATAACATTAGTAGAAACAGATTTTGCATATGTGAAAAGGTAATTTATAAAATACAGTAATCGCTTTTTAAAAAGAGAACCTAGTTGTAGTATCACTAACTTACATGGTACTGAGAATGGGGTCTTTGAACATTTTTTAATATAGAAAAATTTTATCTAGATGTAAGCAAAGTCTTTTCAACAAGAAAACAAAAACAAAACAAATCCCTCCAGGAAAAACTATGGCTGTGTGAGACAAATAAGCAAACATACCATCTTATAGTGTATTTTGCCTAAATTTTAAAATAAAAAGGTCCACACTCTTTTGTTAAAACATTAAGCCTCTGTCAAAAATGTATTTCTTATTTTAGGGTACAGGATTGAAGGACAAGATGATACTCACAAGTAAAGAAAATTTACAAGAAAAAAAACTTGACAAAAGCTTTTCAATTAAAGTACTATAACATTCAAACTTGACTTAAAACATAACAAAAAAAAAACAAGATTGCAAACAAAAATGTTTATGGATTTTTCAAACATAAATAAATGAAATAGTGTTTAGGCAGTAGGGCTCATGCTGATGGCTAGCAGGAAGTAGCAGAGTGTAATCTACTTGGAAAAAGTCTTTAATGTACAAATAACAAGCCCAAATGACGGACTGCAGCAACGTAAGCATCACCGCCATTTTTCCTGGTGCCGAAGTAAAGCCTTGATTAAACCATTCATACCTGCATTACTCACACCTTTACTTCAGAGACTGAGGAACTATATACAACAAGTGAGTTTATTTTCACCACAGGGGTCACACACTGTACCTCTCTGCCAATGTCACTTGAAAACCTTCCATGTCAAAACAATTTGACAGCAGATATAAACAAATAAATAGCAATGATCTTTCATTACAGTCATTTAAAGACGCATGTAAATTCATGCTGTTAACCTTAGGATCACAGTGCATAGAATCCAAATATAAACAATTGGGGTGACTTTCAAAGTAATGCTGGATCCCTCACTTTAATTTAATCCACTATAACCAGTTAATCCATCTCATAGGCCCCATCATGCATTAGCCATTGAGTGGCAGGAGTGAATGAAAACTTTTCCTGTTGCAACGCCCACTGCCGGCAATGGACGAACCGAAACCACCAAGGAATCATTGTTATTGCACAATACATGAGGACCTGGAACTTCTCCAAAAGCTTAAAAAATTAAAAAATGGAATTATATTTGACATTTCCTGACACCTGCATTGATACTGTATGACTAATAAAAGCATGTCAGTTGCGTGGACTGAACCAGCGATCAACATGCGCCCAGAATGCACACAAGTAAAAATGCAGTAAAAGGAAGTAGTCTTCATTGCCTATAGGTCACTTCCAGTCAAAGGTTAAAGTTCAAAGACTGAATGATCAAAGTGCTCATTTTCTCAGTAGGACTATCTTCTGCTAGGAGGATGATAACAGTGGCATCAACAAGTATCATCTTTAAGAAAAGGAGAAAAAAGATAATTAAACAGTCAAGCATGCATAAGTAAAATCTACAAGTTAGTCTAAAGTAGAAATAATTTCAAGTAGCAAGAAGAACTTGTCTGACTTGCCTCCCCCAACCCTTGCATATAAAAAGTCCAATTTGTGTTCAATTACATAGTCAAAAACAGATCAACTTTCATTCTCTCAAGGAAATAGTTCACAAAAACCTGAAACAATGTATTATTAGTATATTAGTTCTATTTAAAATAATAAATAAATATGATGTTAGCACATACCCAAGATGCATTAATCCTAAGAGAATTCTTTATGGGTACCAACTTAAAATTGTAATGAGACAACAGTATAACTCCTGACCTACACTTTCATGCTATTTATGACCAAATCTCCAAATCAGTCAACAGAATTTTCCTTTAGAAAGTAAGTTTTCAGGCTAGGGGTACAGCTCAGCAGCACAGCGCCTGCCTGGCAAGCACAAGGTCCTGAGTTTGATTCCTGGTACCAAAAAAATGTTTTCATCAAGTATAGAAACATATGCAAGGTCACTTAAAAATCCCACAAAATCATTCTGTAATACCTTCTTGGCACATTGTATTTATGTAACACAACTTTTTAGTCAGGACCTATTTTATAAAATTTATTTCCCTAAACATATCTGAAGGATTTGAGGACTAGTTATTTTTCAGAGAGAAACTTCAGTGAGTACCAAGACTAATGGCAATTATCTGAGATTATGAAAACTCTCAAGAAATCTAAAAAATATTGGCCAAAATATTTTTTTTCAATCGTACAGACTGAACCCAAGGCCTTTGTTCTGAGCTACATCCCTAGCCCTTTTTGTTTTTTACTTTGAGACAAGGTCTCACTAAGTGACTAAGTTTCCTAGGCTAGGCTTGCACTTGAAGTCCACCTGCCTCGGCATCCCAGAGTGCTGGGATTATGGGCATAAGCTACCAGGCCTTTCCTGGCCAAAAGATTCTCCAAGCTATTCCATGTCAGGATTGACATTCTGCTAATAAAATTCCTACCTATAATGACTAAAAAAGAACAAAAACCCAATAAAGTCTGACTGCTATGCTAGGGAAACTCAAGGTGCATTTCATGATCCTATAATTAAAGTGTCATCTAAAGAGTGAAACAGGGCTGGGGATACAGTTCAGTGACATACGGGCCTGGTAAGCACAAGGTCCTGAGTTCAATTCCTGGTATTAAAAAAAAAAAAAGAGTGAAACAGAGTACCTTTTGAAATTCAATCAAGAACCAGGGGTACAGGTCAGTAGTAGAACATTTGTCTACTATGTTCAAGGCCCTAGCACCTCAGGGAAGAAAGCCCTATTATGCTGAGGGTCTAACTCAATGAAGAAGCATATGTTCAGCATACATAGTCCTGCATACAATTTCCAGCATCAAAATTAAAATGAAAAATCTAATTTATTAGAATCCTTTACATAAATAAAAAAGAATATGTTTAAGAAGAAAACAAACAAATAGTCTGTTTATATCCTCTAAATTTCATGTGGAAGTACTTGTTTCTTAAATTATTGTGGCACCTGGGTGTGGTGATGCACATCTGTAACCCCAGCACTCAGGAGGCTGAGGCAGAAGGACTGCTGGGAGTTCGAGGTCAGCCTGGGCCACAAAGTGAGTTCAAGGCCAGCCTGAACTGCATAGTGAAACCCTGTCTCAAAAAAAAAAAAAAAAAAGAAAAAAAAAGAAAGAAAAAAAAAGAAAAAGAAAAAAATTACTGTGGCATCTAGAATAAAGATCTATTTCAGCTGGGGGTGGTGGAACATGCTTGTAATCCCAGCTACTCAGGAGGATGAGGCAAGAAGATCCCAAGTTTGAGGCTAGCCTGGGCAAGGAAGGAAGGGCAGAAGGAAGAAAGGAGTGACGAAGGAAGAAGTAAGGGACGTGGGGGTGGACAAAGAACAAATTTACAAATACAAAAATTCTGAAAAAGTCAACTCTCTAATAGCATTCTAGGGACTCTGAAATCAATACTATATAATCACAGGTAAGTCTTTAAAACGATGGTACTGGGTTTCACCTAGTATGTCAACCTATGACAGACTTAACAGTGATACCAGATAACAACGTATTTAGTAAAGAAAGTTACAAAATTCACTTTGAAAACAGTGCTATCTAAGTAACTATTAAACATGTATCTACAGTGATATACTATCTTTGGTAGGCGCTGCATAAACATGTATTTATTAAGGCTGTTCAACATGTGGAAAGTTTTCATCAGTGCAGACTTTTGTAGAATGTGCTATCAAAACGATTAGGCAATCTCCATAAAACTATTATTCATATCCCAATCTCTATTTGGTTCAGATGTAAAAAGAGACTTAGGACTGAAATGAATACACTGTATGAATTTAGGACTGCTTTGAATACTGCAGTTTGGGGCAAACATTAAATTCTAAAGATGGTGTTCAGTCACCTATTCTGACAGCAGGATTCATAAGCACTTCTAAATCCATGCTGCCAAAAGCAATTGACAGTCTATAAATAAACTCCATACCTAGGTAGGGGTAAGTGTAAGTCAAGCCACACCATTGTTATGGCTTGTACCTAGGTGTCCCTCCAAACCCTCACGTAGTCATAGGTGGAGATTTCCGCAGGTGGCTGGATCCAGAGTGTGTGATGCTGGGATTAAGGAAGTGAAGACAGGACTGATTCATGGTGTGACGTTGCCACCTCCTGTTGCTTGCTGCTGCAGCTGCCTTCTGCCTGCTGGGCTTTATAGCCAGCTACAAACTGTGAGCTACAATAAACTTTTCCTCCTTTAACTTTGGGTGTCAGGTATTTTGTGTCAGCAGTAAGAGAAGTAACCAAGACAGAGTTTAATACCAAGAGTGGGGTCGCTGGTGTGACTATACCCGACCATGTGGTTCAGGAGCCTTTGGAAATGGCTTGTGGGAAGAGTCTGGATGGATCTGGAGATGCCAACTGAAGACACAGTCCTGAAATCCCTTAAGCTGTACTTGATGGGAGATGCTGGCCAGAGTTCAGAAGACCAGAAGGCAGACAAAAATGCTGCCAAACACCAGGCTCAGGAGGTTTCTGCTAGGAGCAAGGACTGCATTGGCTGGTGGACTCCAGACAGTGTGTGTCATAGCTTGGCAGAAAGTTTGTCTGCATTTTGCTCGTGTCCAGAGACTTTGCCTAAGACTTGAGAGTGAGGCTGGTGGACTGATCTGGCACAAGAAATTTAAAGGCAGTCTAAAGTTGAGGCAGTAGCATGGCTACTGCTGGGGGCTTTCAGCCAGAGACATGTTGAGAATCAAGAGGAAAGAGCCCAGCAGAATGATTTAAAATGTGAGGCTGGCCAGAAAGGAAGCTCCAATAAAGCTGTGGACTGCAAAGATACAGCAAAGAACTTTGCTGCTGAGAAAAAACAGGACAATGGAAAAGATGGCCTGAGAACACCACAAGCAGCAGCAGGACTCCAGCTTCTACAATCTCAGGTTGCAAAGGAGAAGAATTTAGTTTGAGAAGAGAACCCCAGAGCATTATGTTCCA
Source organism: Chinchilla lanigera (assembly GCF_000276665.1). Lineage (NCBI taxonomy): Eukaryota > Metazoa > Chordata > Mammalia > Rodentia > Chinchillidae > Chinchilla > Chinchilla lanigera. Next base: position 6,505,961 of record NW_004955444.1, on the reverse strand, counting down.
GAATGTGCAGCTCAGAGAATCTACCCCATGGGACTGGGTTCAGAGTGATCCAAGCACTTAACTGTATAGCCAAGAAAGAGGGAAGCCTGGCTACTGGTGAGTAGCCAGGAAGCAGACCTTGGTGTCATCCATAGATGCCAGTTTTAGGTACATGCAGAATGTAAGAGTTATGGGGTCAGAAAGACTTCCACCCAGATTTCAGAAGAAGGCCTGGCAGGCCAGGCAGTGTGCCCCTGCGAGGGTAGTGTGTGAAGCTGTTTTGAGTATGAATGTACAGTGGAGGCCCTGTCAGGAACACAGACTGTCTGAGGAAAGCTACAAGGAAGCAGCAAAGCTGGCCCAACAGAGAAGCCCCAGGAGCCACAACCATTGGCAGAGCTCTGGGCAGAGCCACCCTACCCCTTTGGAGTTTGTGTCTGGCCACAGGCTGCCTGGCATGCTAGGCATGGAACTACAAGGACTTAGTGTCTGCCCCTGCTGGAGTCTGAACTTGCTTTGGTCCCATTATTTCTATCCCCCTATTTGGAATGGGACTGTTTATCTTGTGCCATTGTATGTTGGAAGTGTTTAACTCTCTTCTCACTTGTACAAAGGCTTACAGATAAGAGTGTGCTTTAAATATCAAAGGAGAATTTGGACTTGAACTTTTCAGCAATGCTGAAAATATTAGCATTTGGCATGTCTTAGAGACGGACTAAAATGTCTTTTACATAAAGGGATGTGCATGAGTCTTTGGGGCCCCCGGGGTGGAATGTTATGGCTTCTGTCCAGATGTGCACCCCACCAAAGCCTCATGTGGTTATAGGGAGAACTTTTTGGAGGCGGCTAGATCTAGAGCGTGTGATGCCGGGATTAAGGATGTAATGCTGGGATTGGTTCAAAGTGTGATGCTACAATCAAGGGGTCTCCTACCTCAAGTGTCAGTGCTACCCACCCTAAGGGCAGGTAGTCTGGACAGAATATAGGGAACAGAAAGAGGGCTGCTGCCATCACTTGTCACTGCTACTGCTGCTTGTCTGCTGCTGCCTCCTGCCTACTCTATAATGCCCCTCTGCCATGCCAACCTACCTTGGAGCCAGCCAACTATGGACTGAAACCTTCATAAACTGCGAGCTACAAAAAATTTTCACTCCTTGACAGCTTGTTTGGAGGTTCTAGCAGGGGAGCACAGCTACTCTTACACCTCCTCTGTTAGGGGTGGTTGTCTTCCTCAGTCACGCCTGCAGCTTTGGGAGGGACGCACATGGAGTGGGGAGGGAGGAAGGGGACATTATTAAGTAGATAAGCTATCTAAACACTCTACCAATTTATCTCCTATAACCCTAGGTTTCTGAGGGCAATACTCAGTAGGAGTCAGAGTGTATAACTGACCACTGTTCATTTTCTATCACTTTAAGGAGAGTGCTTCAAGAATCATAGATCTGTACTCTCCTCTGTGGAAAGCAATGACTTATTAAACTAAATTGAACATTCTTAATGATGACCCCAGGAACAACATGGTCATTATTAATAGATTCTAAATCTATTCTAAATCTAAATCACTGAAATATTTTTATGGCCTAATAAAAAGATACTTTGTGCTTTTATCAGGAATTGTGCTTGGTGTGGCAGCACACGCCTGTGAGTCCCAGCAGCCGGACAGCTGACGCAGGAGGATCCCAGCAAGTTCGAAGTACACCTGGGATACATATTGAGTTCAAGGCCCATTTGAACTACACAGCGAGACTCTGTCTCAAAATACGAACAGTCGCACCACAGATATATGCACCCATGTAGCACAATTTATAACCGTTCAATCTTGGAAACAGCCCAATGCCCATTAACTGAGGAATGGATAAAGAAGATGTGTTTCTGCATATAGTGGAGTACTGCTCACCATAAAGAAGGAGGAACTTGAAACTTTTATAAGTGGGTACAACTTGAGATCATACTCATAAGTGAAATTAACCAGGCCTACATGTCTAAACATCATATTGTCTCACTAGAGTGAGAAACACCAAAATGTACAATAGATACTGTGAGTTGGGAAGAAACTGTTCAAAAGAAAAGAGACGCTGTGATGGGGGAAAGGAGAAAGGAAGGGAAGAAAAAAGAAAAAAATATATATACAAGATAGTTAAGCTAGTTATATAGCTAGTTTCTCTTAGTTCAATGAAAAGAAAGGTGCTAATATTATTTGGGCAATATTTCATGCATATATGTTGTACTCTGAATAACTACTACAAAGATTAAAATAATATGCAATGTATTAATTATTGTTACTTCTCTCCAACTGCCTGCTTTGAAATTCTATTTTTTCTCTTTAAAATAAAGTAAAAAGAAATACAAACAGAAATTAAAACAAAAACGAGTATTTATTGTGTATGTTTAATAATACACAGCCCTGGAGCAGGGTGTAGTGCACACACCTGCACTCCCAGCACTCCTGAGAGGCTGAGGCAACAGTAGCACAATTTGAATCCAGCCTAGGCAATTCTTGTTTTGTTTGTTTTGTTTTTTCCGGTACTGGGAATTGAACTCATGACCTTGCGCTTGCCAGGCAGGAGCTGTGCCACTGAGCCAAATCCCCAGCCCCCAGCCTAGGCAATTGAGCAAGATCTCATCTCAAAAAAATAAAAGAGGGCTGTGGATATAGCTCAGTGTGAAGGCCCTTTTCCCACCCGCCCCTCACCAAGACGAAAAAAAAGAAGTTTGGGGCTTCAATCAATTCATTAATTTGTGCATTCAACCAGATGCAGATCTATCTGCTAAGAAAGACAGTAGGTCTGAATCACTGAATCATAGGTAAATTTCTTAACCCACCTGTATGCTGAACTGAGTTGTCTATCTCACAAACCTATTCGTGCCCCTTTAATTAGACTCCTTTATTTTTTTAACCTCATTCTCTCTACTCAATTGATCTGTCAAAGCTCACAGATCCCACCCTTAACTGGCAACATGGGGTATTTGCATTCCAATGCAGAGGTGACCGTCATTCTTCAGTGTACAGAAACTAGGAGTTCTAGAACACACTGACAGTCAACTTAAGTAATAAGACATGCACATTCACATACCAGTACAACATTTTTAAGATTTTTATTACCCAAACACCAGTACAGTTGTTTTTCATACTCTAATAATTACTGTGTGCAAAAGAATCTCAAAAGAAATCAATATAATAAAGTATGATGAATATCACTGGGCATGGTGGTGCAGGCCTATAATCCCAGCGCTTGAGAGGCTGAGGCAGGAGGATCACTGCAAGTTTGAGGCCACCCTGGGCTACAAAGTGGGCTCAAGGCCAGCCTGAACTACATAGCAAGATCCTGTCTCCAAAAAAAAAAAAAAAAGCATCAAATAATGTATGATGCACATAAAGATAATAACAATATGGTAGCAGTGACTGGCCTCATTCTACTAAATAATGAAGCAGAAGACCACAACTTTAAGACTTTTTTCCCCTAGGAACCCAACCCTGTGTCTGGCAGCTCCACTTTGATGTATGAGCTGAGGCCTCTTAAAAGAACCAGGAGACGAAATAACTTTCAGGTCTTGTCTCACAAACAGCTTCTCCATGCTGCGTTCAGGAATCCCCGCTGGAGCGTGCGTGTGACCCTCATAGAAACCAGAACTCCCTTCCCTCTCTGCTTACATCTGACAAGCGCTCTAGCCCACCATGACCCAAGTATGTTGGTCAGCACCACACCTGGTGAGTGTGAGCGGGCACCTTGGGCATGCAACTCCACTTGGCCTCTAGAAACTGAAGTGCTAAGTGTTCTGACAAATTCATCCAACCCTAAATTAGACTTTTTCAATCTCTGATTCCTTCTGTCTTGGGGTGTGGAGGATGCAGGGCCACATTCATGCTAAGCACATGTCCTACCACAAGCTACACCCCCAGGCCTGACTCTGCTACTTTTGGTTAGTTTGCAGGTCACATATGGAAGTTGGTCTCTCCTTGTAATCCTTTGAGAATTAGATAGTGCTAAGGAATCTCAAGGGTATACATTTCTTGGTAAGTACGTGTTACAGGGAGAACATGATGAATAGAGATCACCTGGGATTAAAACCGGTAGGTAGAAAAAGACATGCTAACATCTAAACATTATAACAAAGCTGCAGGCTATGCTCTCCAAGAGTGAGTGTGATTACCTTTTTATTAAGATTATCCAAATTCAACTACAATGCCATGATGTGCTATTATTTACACTGCTTAACTCATACTCTTTAATTTTTAAAGGAGAAGAAAATATGTGTTAACAGAAGTCAAAATGCTTTAGCTTTTTAAAGGTGAAGAAAGAATTCAAAGCTACCTTACGCGGACGATGTAACAGGTGCTCCACCATCTCAATGAGTAAGAAATACTATCTCTCCCTGATTGCAACAAGTCTGCCCCTTTGGAAGGGGGGAGCAGCAGAAGGGGCTGACTCAGGCACTCAGGGTTCAAGCGGGAACAGAAAATATATTGAGATGTGAAAGGTCTTTGTAAATCAGGAGCCAGAATTATCCATAAATGGAAAAACTTTGTGAGCCTCTGGAATTGGAAACTGGACTAGGATAGTCACGGTTCAAGTGAATTAGAAGTCAGTGACTTTTTAAAATGGCTAATCTATACTAAGGGGAAAAGACAGAGGAATTTTTTAATCTGTTTATTTGGAAAACTAATTTCTATATATATACTGTAAGAGGTTTATTTAGTCTGAAAAACTTCATTTTTCCTTTTGGGAATTTGGCTTACCTGGGGATTACACGTCTTTGAACTATTAAGAAAAAAAAAAAACCTTCCTACTTTATTTGGGAAACTATAACCTTAGTAACATACAATTTGTAATTCTATGAAAACTAATTTCTACTGTGAATTGTATATTAATTTAAAGAATTAACTTCTATATTTGTTATACCCTATGAACCTTTCCCCAATTCCTTTTCAAAAGCAAGTAAATTCTGAAAGTATCTTAGATAAAGGACTTCTCATAAATATTTTCAACTATATAAGTCAGCATTAGAGAGTGCTGAAAAGTTTATCAACAGCTAGTTCTATTCCGAGCTACGGAATACTAAGGAGTTCCTTTCTGTAATAAAATGGTAGTGTCAGATGTTAAAGCAGTTAATGTAATTACAGGCAGCAGGGTGAGTAATGGGGATTGAACCCAAGGCTGTACAGCCCTTTTTTGTTTTGTTCTTTTTTGAGACGGTCTTGCTAAGTCACTAAGTGGCCCAGTCTGGGCTCAAACTATTGATCTTCCTTCCTCAGTCTCCCAGAGTGCCAGGATTACAGGCATGCACCATCACCTCCCTGACTGTAATGCTGTATTTATTTGTATCATGGCTATGACTTTGTTAGCCCCACCAAAAATCTAGTCTAACTTATCCATGACATATCTTGCAGCACTTTAAAGCATATATTCCACATTACAAAAATATGCCATCAAATATCCTCTCTGTTTTCGTAAGTCTTAGCAAACAGATATACAACTTTCAAACCAAAATACTATAGTTACTCCAAATTAAAACTGCTTACCATGATACCACCATTTCGTTTTCTTTGGATTCTTGTTACATGTTCGCACGTAGAAAGAATTATCTGGCGGTCGTCTCTGAAACCAAAAACAACAACAACAACAGAAGAGATAAAACAGGTGAGTTCTAAGCTAGAATAACTAAGCGGGAGACGGTTTTAAGCAGAGTCACTATGGAATTAACATATTTAAGCCCAACATGGAAAAACTAAGAACTGTAAGTATATTCTGGGAAATGCAGACTTTTGACACTCAGACTGTGTTTTTAAAGAGCGGTGTTTGGGTGGGTGTGCTCTGGCTTGGGTTCTAAGAGCAACACTAGAGGATAATTAACAACCAAATGGGAGCAAAAAAGACAGATGAAGCCAAAACTCTTTACACATCTCCCTCCAAGTAATTTAATAGTCACTTCTGTGAACTAATTAAAATAGAAAAGTCTACCTAACTTAAGGGTCTGAGGAGCCAGAATAATTTGTAAAACTTTACAAGGCCTAGGAGTGTAGCTCAGTGGTACAAAGCTTGTCTAGCCCTGCTTCCATCCCCAGCACTTCACTAGAATAAGTAAAAATAAAAAGAGCCACATGGCGGCACACGCCACAATCCCAGCGCTCCAGGAGGTGAGGACTGTGAATTCAATCCCAGCTTAGGCAAATCAGGGCATCAGTGAGACCCTGCCTTCAAAAAAAGGGGGGAACGGGCAGGGGGGCAGTCTGGGGATGTAGCTCAGTGCAAACACCTAGGTTCAATCCCTAGTACTACAAAAAAAAGAGAAGTAACACACACACCCCCCCACACATACACACTTTAATACATCGCTAAGGATCAACCAAAAGATTCAGGTTCTTTTTTTCTTTCTTTTCAGCACTGAGGATTGGATCCAGGGCTTTTGCACGAGCTACACCCTCTTTTTTTTTTTTTTGAGGCAGGCCCTTGCTAAGTGGCTGACTTGCCTCGGCTGGGGTTGAACTTCTGATCCCCCTGCCTTAGCTTCCCAGAGTGCTGGCATTAAGCTGTGCGCCACCACCGTGTTTCTAAACAATATGTACGAAGACATAAATCAGCACTCCCGCCACGCCACGGCCTTTGCGCTGTTTCTACGCCCTGATGAATGCAACGTGAGAAACTCAGGGCAGTTCCGCAGGAGAAGCAGACCAGGCACGCTGCCGCCAACAGCGCTGGAAGGAGATGCTGGAAGAGGCTTTTCCCACCCAGATGCAGGAAATACACGGCCACCTGCGAGGGTGTGGTAACATGTCAAATTTACAGTGAAGCCACTAAACGAAGGTTTGCAGACCATACGGCAGACGACCTCATGTATTAGCTACCTTGCTGCCTACTTTCCGAATTATTCTAATAACTTGCTTTTTCTCCCATTCTTAAATATTTTGTAATTCTGACCTTAAGTGAACTATGTTTTTTATTTTGTTTTGTTTTTTGTTTTTTTCCAGTACTGGGAATCGAACTCACAACCTTGCGCTTGCCAGGCAGGCGCTGTGCCACTGAGCTAAATCCCCAGCCCCAAGTGAACTATGTTTAGCTAAGCAAATGAAGATGAAAGTTTAAAAAGTCCTTTCCTCAATGAGACTGATCAAAAGAGACAGTATTTAAATAAGGACCAACCAGAAAACAAGGGTGAGCAGGACTTCCTAGACAGCAGGTAGGAAAGCACCTGCACACCTGGCGCCCCTGAAACTCACACACATGAACAGCATCTCCGCTGCGCGTCCCAACGGCCTTGCAAGTTAATTGTGGTTTCATTTTTAAAAAAGAACACTAGGGCAAAAGATGTTATAACTACAGCACTTCAAGATTAATCTGTTAATACAATTGGAGAAAACTCCTGAAAAGTATGAAATCTATGTATAACTGCTTTATTTCCTCTGCACCTGTGTCACCCAGCACTCAGAACTGCAAAAGTAACAGACACCTAATACACTTTCTCCCAAATTTTATATTTCACAGGAATTCTGACTGCCAAGTCATCTTAGTTAAGTACATTAATTATTCTGTAACAAATACAGCTTATCAGTACCTTAAGTGGAGACCTTAGTCTTGTACTGCGTATGAACGAAACTACTAGCAAACACCTATTATGTGAAAGGACGTAAGAGGCATAGAGAGCACAGTCCTGTTCTGGTTTGTGATGCTAAACCACTACACTTAATGTAAACAAAAGCTAATAGCCCTAAGGCACGTGCAGAAACCATGGGCAGATACCACTGGTGATCATCTCTTTTTAAGTTTTATTACATTTCATAAGCACCATTTCATCTTCCTATGATCATTACGCATAACAGGTATACAGAAGCCTCACAACTGCCGAACGCTCTCCAGTCCACATGAAAGTTGAAAATGTATGTACTGATCGTGGGTGAGAGGAAAAACTATGCAGTAGTGAGTAACACTTACTTCCAAGACCTTTAGAGATAAAACTCACTCAAAGCCTTACGATGTAGCTTAGGAAAAAAACCTCAAAAGAGAGGAAACTAAAGTTAAAAGGTGGTATCAATATTAGATGCACGTACCTTATGTCATCTAAGATGTGTTATTTTCTGCACATCTGTGAATTTTAATTAATGATGTGTCATAGTTTAACTGCTAATTTTTTCCTTTTATGTATAACATTTGCATACTAAGGGCTCATAACCCTACCATTCCAAAAAACAATTTACCCAATTATTTCCTATACTTATTTGAACAAAGAACTCTCTTCTTTGTATTTTATACCAAACACCAAGAACCTCCTATAGACCAGACATGCCAAGAAACTCAGTGAAATAATGGCTTAATCTGTTTCAGATTCTAAATAACCTACCATTTAAAATACATACTAATTTAATCACAATGGCAGTCTGACCAGCACTCTGGGACACTGAAGCAGTACGATCACAAGGTCAGGTCCTGCCTGGGCAACTTTGCAACTTAGTGAGATCCTGTCCCTAAAAGCAGGGGAGCCATGAGCGCAGCACAGTGGCACAGTGCCCGTGGGTTCAACCCCCAGTTCCATTTATTCACTGTAAATAAATAAACAAGCCAACAAACAGCAGTCAGTTTGATTTAGAGGACAAGGGAAAAAAACTGCTAAATACACATGCCCATGTACCGCTCCCTAATCTCCTGTAAATAATACAAAGGCAAGCCTCAGGGAAAAGGAAGGCTTTCAAATATAGAAATAATCAATACTGTCCCACACTAACCCTCCAACAGGAGCATGAGAGGACCAGAACAGAGCACGCAGGTGTCTAAAGGGCGCTGGGAACTCCACTCATGCGGTGTTTCATTCTGGCCTCTCTTCCCTCCACCTTCACCAGACACAGTATCTGTGGATTTCAAAAAGTTGCACAGGAGAAGCCCTGAAAATTCTACTGGTCAGTGGACTCCCTCCTCCTTCCACATGATCATTCAAGGAAACCTTTATTTCTGGGGCATCTTCTAAAAGGCTGGACGGATAGGAGCTGGCAGAGGGAGGAAAGAGAGGAGCTATACTTAATGTCTCTAGGCCTTCAACTACAAAATCTAGAAAAAAGGAATTTTTAATATACCTTTACCCTGTGCATGCTGATGGAAATAAAATTCAGATTTATGAATTTAACAAAACAGCAAGTCATTTATAGAATATTGAACATTTAAATTTTCTTCTTGGAATGAAAGATAAAAATAATATCCCAATTTATTTTTTATTAGTATATGTTTGCAATATATAGTAATTACATTTGTTTTGAGGACCTGGTATATACACGTATCACATTTTTACTTCCCTTTTCCCCTTCCCCAGATTCCCTTCCAATCTCCAGAAAGTCAACTTCACTGTTTCCTACCATCTCTCCTTTATCTTCCCCTTTATTTATATTTTTGGTTTCTCATATAAGAAATCATGAGATATTTAACTTTCTGTTTCACAAGTGTTTTATTTCCTTTAACATTCCAATTTACTCTTTTTTTTTTTTTTTTGCGGTACCGGGGATCCAACTCACACCCTTGTGCTTGCCATGCTGGTGCTGTGCCGCTGAGCTAAATCCCCAGCCCGCCACTTTACTCTTAATCATGACATTCCCTGTACTTTTATAAGGCAAAGTACAAGTTCTTCCTTCAAATAAAAATAAGTACATATGAAAATTATTACTCTACCTAAACTGAAAGGAGAGACATTACCTAGAATAATTCTGAAAATTCCTACCTTTTCTTTGCAGCTGGAAAGCATGCTAATAATGCTAAGACAAACTGACTGGACTGAGAGCGCCGGGGACCAGTCTTCCGTTAGGATGGATAAACAGATATGACCATTGCTATACACATGAGGGTGAACAGGAATATTCTCACCAGTAAACATGACCTGAGGAAGAATAAAATTCCATTAACACGCACAATTCTGCACTACCAAAAACTCTGTATTTTCCACATATAACAAGTGTTGATTAATAACCAACCAAAATTAATGCCAGGAACAGATAAACAACTGTTTTGTTTCTTTTCATTAACTCAATAGTACCAGTTTAACTGTACAAATATCTATGTGGTAAAGGGGGGAAATCTAGATTATTTTATATTTTATTTTTCATAAATTGCCCTTAAAATTTCTAAATTGCTATGCACTTTTTTGCTGGTGAAATACAGGTTACATTTATATGAACGGTTTTTCAAGTTCTACCCATGACTGCCCATAAAGATCAACTAAATTCTAAACCACAGTAACCTATTTTGAGACATTATTTTAAAAAAAGGTGGTAGGACTGCCCCTTCACCTCCAACAATGCTAGCACCTAAGGTGCAATATGCAGAAGAAAATGAATACTATATATTCCACCTCCTCTAAATATTCATTATGATGTGCACAAATTACTAGCTAATCAGCAAATAACTCTGTCTAGATGGTAGGGGAGGCAAAGATTGACTGAGTCTTCAAATTACTTCTGTTTTTCTCCCTCCTTTTACTCAATTTCTCCAACACTATTTTTCTGTTCTCCATCTCGTCTCACCATTGCTGTGAGTGTAACATATCTCTTATTTCCTTCCTGTGCCCTGAAAGTTCAACAAACAGAGTAACAGTTGTGTTTCTTAAAGAGGCCTCTGGGGGAAAAGGAAACTGACACCATGGATGATCCCGTCCCTACGCCCACCTGCCTCTCAGGATCACATAGGTCTCTCCCCCATTTCTACCAGCAGCTGGAGCCCCAGGGAGACCCAGTATCTTCCAAAGATCCTGGCAGATTTGCAGATAGGCCCCCAGACTCTTATGATGCACCTGCTGGACATGGCTTTTTCTGGGTTCAGTACTGGGATCCAGATTTAGATAGGAGGAGAAGGGCTGAGAGCCAGATCACAATTATGGCTGTTGCCACTGGCACTGCTATAAACACACCCAAGGAGGCCAAGGGAAAACCCAGGGCCAATCGAACCTACAGGAAGCCTGGACACGGGGCGTGCAACTGTACCAAGCCACGGCCCCCGCCCTGCTCCATGTGTCAGGCGGTCAATGTGCCTGATTCATGGCATTGGAAGATTGACTTCCCCTGCTCCTAGAGAGAGGGAGGTCAGCCAAACCCTGACCTCCCACTGTAATGAAAGACTAGGTAAATGGCGCCTAGGACAATCTGCAATGCCCCCATCCCAAGACATCTCTATCTCCTATGAAAAAGCACCAGTGACTGCACAACATATGTAAGCAAACTCAATTATTCTGTTTTAATTTCCTTCTCAGGAAAACTCTCAGCTAGATCTACAGCCATATTTGGAGTTGAGGGGAGCCCGAGTGGGAATTTCTTTACACCTGCTTTGACACAGCAATTCAAAGGCCAACTGTTTAACCATGAGGTTGTGTTTTTTGTTTTTGTCTTTTTGAGACAAGGTTTCACTATGTACTTCAGGCTGGTCTTGAACTCACTTTGTAGCCAAGGCTGGCCTCCAACTCACAGTGATCCTCCTGCCTCAGCCTCCCAGCGCTGGGATTACAGGCATGAGCCACCGCGCCCGTCTTAACCAAGAGTTTCTCATTGTCCCATGGTGTCCTCCTACTCCCTTACTAGGAAGAAATTTATGAGTAAAATTAGAGTCTGTCTTCCCAAGCATGTCGCTGTCATTCATTATAAGAGACACCGAAGAAATACGTCTGATGTCTCTTTAGGAAATCAAAAGGCTGACAGGCAAGAAACGCAGCCTTACAACCCCGCAAAACCCTAGCCGTAGTTCCTGTTCCTGAAGAACCATTCAGACTGGTCCTTCCTCCAGGGATGCAGTGCAAAGCTATACCTCACACAGGAAACTGTCACTACGATTTTTACACAACTAGGATTAGTGGCCACTCACCAAAATGCCTGCAAAGCTTGCCCACTAACCCTGCCAACCTCAGACTAGCGTTGTTGGAACCTGCACAGAGGAGAGGGCCGTATCTTGGGGCGGGCGACAGGGACTGGCAATTATGAGCCAGTTCCAACCCAACTGTCTGATGAAAAGACCACCCCAAAGAGGAAAGGTACTCCTGTGAACCCCTGAAAGACCCGAGGTTCCTCTTCAAAAAGCAAGACTCTAGTACTGCTCTGGATAGAGTCACTAATGACCCAGAATTCACCACAGCTTAGATGGGCACCTTTACAGAGACTCCTTCATTCGATCCATAATGTGGATAATCTTTTTCTTCCAATCAGATTTTATTGGTACATTTTAGATACACGTAATGATCACACTCATCACAGAGAATTTGTATCTGTACATGATATAACTTGACTCTTACCTTGCTAGGGCTATGGCTCTTAGTAATTTACCTAATACTGCTCTTTGCTATGCTTTGCCCACCACAGGACACATGGAACTCTGACCATGGAACTCCTTCTAATAATAAAGTTACTCTCCTGACACATCCACCAAGGTTCCTCCCGGCGAACAGGCAGCTCAGCAGTACTAACTTCCTTCTTCCTGTCTTCTGACAAGATTTCCTCAACCTCATCAGTGAGCGACAAACATCCAAGGCCGCGGGACAGCACACAGTGCCCAGTGGGCAGGGCTCCAGCCCCTTCACAGGAGGGAGCCATGTGAAGATGGAATCCGCGCCCTCAACACCCCATGAAGATTTAAGCACATCAGGAGATTAGGGTGTAGCTGGCCAGCCGGGCAAGTGGGGACCTGTTAATCAGGAAGATCAAGGACACCTGTGCCCCTGCCCTGTACCTGGCATCAATGAGAAAATGCAAGAACTCCGGCAGGTTTTTGATAGGATGGCCCAGATCCAACACCAGCCTGAGGAGTGAGAGACACAGAAGCTGGCCATCAGTAAGCTCTGCGCCACTACGCTCTGCTCCGTGGTCTGCTCCCAACCTGCAGAGTGAACCATTTCTCTTACTTTTTTTTTGTACTGAGACCTTGCACTTGCCAGGTGGGCGCTGAGCTATACCCCCGGCCCTCTTTTCCTACTTTTGTTTGGGCTGCACTCACTCTGCAGAGCATGTTTCTTTTCCTACCTTTAATAAATATAACCCACTACTTTTAAAAAATGTAATACTGTAAGAACTAAATCAGTTCACCATGTATAATAGAGTGGTAAATCTGATAAAAATAAGCAGGGGTTGAAATTTTAGCAGTTTTCCACGCAGCCTTCTCTTCTTGGTTCTCCAACGTGTAGCCACAGCTCCCCACCCTCCTCGTTACCATCAGCACGCCGCGCCTGGACACAAGCAACGAGACGTGGGTTCCCCTGATGGTAACCCTTCTTTCCTCTGCGTGTCCTCAGGTCTCCCAGCTTCATCCAGAAAGCTTCAGTGAGACACTGCCCACTGTTCACACCCCCTCCGCAGGCACCTCACATGCTAGACAACCTGCAGCACTGAAAATCGTTATTCAAGAAAACCTGACCCCATGGGAAGCCTGACCACCACCACACAAAGGAGCAAGGAGAGCAGAGACAACAGAAACCAGAGCGAAACGCCGCAGAACCAGACCGGACCCCACAGTGAAGGAACTCAGGGAGAAGAACCCTGGTACAGGTCAGGGAGGGGGAAGGAGGATAAAAGGAAAAGTCATCAGACTTTTCTCCCAGGGCTTCTAAACGGCCTTATATCAAGGCAAGTGTATTTTCAGCTTTGATTTCAGCATCAGTACGGCTTCAAGATCAAACACAGAATTTCCTTTCCTCTAAAATATTCTCCCTACTAGTTTGAAAATAACCACATTTTTCCCAATAAAAATTAATTTGAAAAGTTTAATAAGTATATCAAGATAGTCACAAGCTAATATGGGTTCATTTCATATATATTTCTTTCAAATAGAATTCTCTCACAGAGGAAGAAGGTATAAATAGTGGATATTTGAAAGAAAGAAAGAACTAATATCAGGAGGAGACAGAGAAGAAAAGAAGCAAAAGAATTAAAGTACTAAGCTTAAGTACTTCACGTTTTTTACGGACACCTTTCCTGTGCTTCCCGATGCCTGAGCTAAATAGCCAAGGTATTCACCGTGCAGGACCCCCCTTCATCAGCCCCCAAACACCCTTCGACTTGTATCTCCAGCCCTCCATGTGTCCGCACATACAACTGCAACAGCACGTGTTCACGATGTCACACCGGCCAAGTCCCTCTGCCAAGCCCTGTACTTCTCACATGAACTCTCCCTGTCTTGCGAAGTCCAGTTCAACCAGTTCAAACAGATTTCTCTCCTTAGCCCATTCTAAATCAGTCACCGCTTTCTCTTTCACTCTTAAAGCATTCAATTCATTGTCCCCCGGGGGTTTTCACTGACTTCTCTCTTTATTCATACTCGATACCAATCTATCGGCAAACCCTATTGTTCCAACCCTTTAGAAGGCCCAAACCATGGCCTCCATAACTTCCGAAGCTAATCTTCTAATGCAAGTCCCCAGCACTTCTCCACTGGATTACAACACTCCCTGTGCCGCATGCCCTCAACAGCACTGGCCAACAGCAGCCTCTAAACAGGATCATGTCACTCCTCCTCTCAACACCTTGCGAAGCCTCTCCCATTTCACTCAGAGTCAGTCTCAATTCTCACACAGTGGCTATAAACGTCACAGCACCATCTGCGAGGGCCGCCTGGCCCACATGATTTCTCTGACCACTTCCCCTCTTGCTTACACGCTATCCCAGTGTGTAACTCCTTGTGCTCCAGATTCAGGATCTTTACATTTTGTCTTCACCTATTCCTTCTCTCGCCTTTCACTGATCCTCTTCCTGATCCTCTTTCTGATCCTTGTCCAATGTTACCTTCTCAGCAAAACTCTTCCAACCAATCTATCCCATACCTGAACACCTATCACACTCCTAGATGTTTTTTCTGCTATTTTACTTGTTTATTATCACTCTCTCCCACAAGAATACAAGGTTCACATAAGGCAAAAACTGTTGCTGCAGTCATTTCTGTTTGGGGACAGGGTCTTGCCCAGATCTGTATAGAACCCCTGAGCTCGTCACCCACCCACTTCAACCTGAGCCTCCCAAGAGAGGGATTATACACACACCTGCTCCTGGCTACGGCTGCAGTTTGGGTCACCAAAGACGCACCAGCACCTAGCACAGTGTCTGCCACATGACGTGTACTCAATACATATAGGATGAACGACTAAACATCTACCTATTCACATACTAAACAGACATAAGCTACATAAAGGCAGGCCCAATGCCTTTTCAATTTCTATGTTCTCTTCCACTTCTCAAGTTCAATACATGTTGAGTTAACCAAAAATTTACCTGTATCCCATTCATATACTGAAAGATACTTTCTACATGGCAGGTAAATAAATGCACATTAGAGAAAAAGAGCAATAAAAGGGTGCCTCATCTTTGTTCCCATATGAACTGAAAACACTTATGTTATTTCTCTTAAAGCAAATAACAAAACCAAACAGTACGAGGAGATACAGGTGATGATCAAAAAGTATAGTGAATGTTTATTTATTTACTTATTTATTACAGAGGATTAAAAATGGCAGAGTAACAACTGGCAGCAAAACACACCCTTCTGCAGGACCTGGAATCCAGACACCTGGAAAATAACAACTTGGATCAAGGAAAAAAAGTAGGTATCTGGGAACAGAGAGGAAGCTGACAAGAAAACTGGAAAATACAGAGAAGCTGCTGAAACAAAGCACAATGCAGAACCATCTAAAAAGTTAACCCGGGCTCCTGGGGAGAGGGACTGAGGGGAAGAGGGCCCACAAACCTACAGGCCATAGGCCATAAAGCTAGGCAATGAAAGCCATGACTTGGGGCAGAGAGACAAACGGGGAGCAGCTGGAGCGAACAGAGCCTCAGGGCAGACACCACTGACCAACCACATCCAACCGGAAAGGCAGGGCGGGATCCAGCACTCACACAGAAACATGAATGAGGAGACAAAACGGGTTTCCGCAGTGATTCACTATCACCCCCCGCCTCTGGAAGATTCCGGCAGACCCTGGAAAGAAACTAGTTACTCAAAAACATGGAGAAATCTTGTCTGGACTCATTTCTCTTTCTCCTTACTAATGTGTTGGGATCTGAGGTCTTTCTTCCTTTTTTCTTTACTCTCTGTTCTTTTCTGTTCCTTTTTATCTAATTCTATTTATTTTCTTTTACTCCTTAAGAGGATCCCTTATTTCACTTTTCTTTCCTCCTCCTCATCTTTCACTTTTCAAGTTTTACTTCTTTGATTTTCCCTTTCCCTACTCTAGATCTATTAAGCGTTAATTATCTCTAGATATTTAGTGGACTCTATGCTACTACTGTTGAATTCCTTTCTCTTGTTAATGCTGGCATCACTGTTTAATAGATATTTACTCTGTGTCAGTATTTGTTTTTGTCTCTATAGTTACAAACCTCTTTTCTATTAAAGGTGGTGCTACAGTAGCTTTTATTGGTTGGTTTTTGTTTTTGTTTCATTTTGTTTTTGGTCCTTTTGAGACAGGGTCTCACCACGCAGTTCAGGCTGGCCTTGAGCTCACTGCGTGGCCCAGGCTGGTCTCGAACTTGCAACGATCCTCCTGCCACAGGCATGCACACACCTGGCTTTTATTGGTTCTCATTATAGGTCAACATCCAGTTTGTCTCTGACTCTGTTATTGTTGCTGATTGTTGCTATGGCCAGGATGGTATAGTGGCTGTTACTAATCGGTTTTTACTGTATCCCGTATCTGGTTTGTCTTTGTGTCATCAACAATCATGCAGTTCATTTCCAGGGAACTGAGCACTGGGAGAATTACACTCCGCCTTCCCCTCTCCAAAATAACCAAGGTGGTCGGATCTTGAGGTGCACAGAGGCGAAGGTCTACCGTGAGCCACACCTAGAGCACATCGCCGGAAAGCAGACACTAAAGAGACCGCCACGCGAGCAGCTAAGTCTGTCTACTATAACCCGCGTTTAACCCTGCGTGCATGTTACACCCAACTCAGTGCACGAGCACACCCACACACACACACACACAACAGAAACATGGAAGACATGGCAACAAAACGCCTCCAGGAACTCCCAACTTTCCGAAAGCTGGCCTTTCAGACATCAATGCGGAGGGAATCAAAAGCCAAACAGGTAAAATTTTTTTTATTTTAAAGAGAAAAAAAAATTTCAAAGCAAGATAATAGGAGAGTAACAATGGTTAATACACTGCACATTCAAGGAGCTGAATTATACAAAGATTATAAAAAAGACAAAAAAGCAGACCAATAAGGCAGCTGGCAAGGTCAAAGATGATACAGCCAAACAGATAATGAGTTTAATAAAATAATTAGTGAGCTTGCAGAGGACACTAATAAAGGACTAGCTGAGCTCAACAAAGCAACACAAAACAAGAATGACCAGCTTAGCAAAGAATTAACAATCCATGAGAAAATATCAAGCAGAAATCCCGGAGATTAAAAAAAAATTCTATTGCAAGTATGAGCAGCAGAAGTGACCGATGTGAGGACAGAGTGTCAGAACTGGAAGAAAGGTCTGACGCAGGTGACCATATACTCAGATTCCTTAAAAAAAAACAAGTGAACAAGGAAAATGGATCCAACACCTGCTAATGCAAGGAGTAATCTAAGATTAAATGAAACTATGTAAACACATGGATATTAAACAATACACTATTTACTAATCAACAGGTCACACAGAAGAGGTCAAGGATGAAATCAGACACTTCCCAGAATCAAAATGATACTGCAGGTACAACGTATCAGAACCTAGGTGACGCAATGGAAGAAGTTCTCCGAAGGAAGCTTATAGCTATGAATGCCCACATCAGAAGAACAGAGCAAGCCCAAATAAACAATCTAATGGCGCACCGCAAGGTCCTAGAAAAAAATAAGAACAACCCAAATCCAGCACTAGCACAAGGAAGGAAATTATGAAGATCCAAAAAGAAACTAATGCAATTGAGACTAGTATTGAATCCCTCAACCCAGAGATGTTTCCTAGGAAGACTGCTGCCACTATTTACCCTGAACATAGACAACCTGTGACACGACGTTTTTAAAGGCCTTTATGTGAACTATGAGACTGTAATTTTCTAAGCACTGTTCATGGGGTAGGAAAATTATGTTTATTTACTAATTCTGATCAGAAAAATAGGCCAGGAAAACTCATGGTATCCATTAGATTTTAACTGAAAGGTGCAATTCCTTCTAATCACAATTGTATAATAAGGATAAAACACTAACTTAATGTGTATTCATTTTAAATTGTTATGTATTTTTAAACTGCCAAGAAAAATAAACTGTTTTGTCTATTTGAAGCTTTTTCCAATTAAAAAAAAAAAAAAAGAAATTGAGACTAAAAGTAACAATGCAAAGAATCAATGAGTCTTAAGAACTGGCTCTTTGAGGGGCTGGGGATTTAGCTCAGTGGCAAAAGCGCCTGCCTGGCAAGTGCAAGGTCGTGAGTTCGGTTCCCGGTACCGGTACCGGAGGAAAACCAAAAAAAAAAAAAAAAAAACTGGCATTTATTTGAAATAAATAAAATAAACCTTAGCCAATCTCACCAAAAAAGGAAAGACCATATCAGTGTAATTAGAAATGAAAAAGGCAAAATGACAAAGGACACTGATGAAATCCAGGATACTGTAAGTAACTACTTTGAAAACATACTACAATAAGCTGGGAGACTCCACAAAAAAATGGGTAAATTCCTAGATATATATGAGTTACAAAACTGAATCAAGAAGATACAAGCACTAAAATTGAGGCAGTAATAAAGAAACCTACCAAATAATCCAGGACCCAGTGGATTCACCACTGAATTCTACAAGAACTTCAGGAAGACCTAACACCAATACTCCTCAAACACTTTAATGAAACTGAAAGAGAAGGAGTACTGCCTAACACTCCTAGAAACTAGCATTACCTTTATTCCAAAACAGACAGGAATTCAACTAAAAAAGAAAGCTATAGGACAATCACTTTAATAAGGAACACAGATCCAAAAATTCTCAGTACGTTACTGGGAAACAGAATTCAACAAATCCTCAAAAAGATCATACTTACATACATACATACATACATAAAAACAAATAGGCTTCATCCCAGAGATGCAAGGATGGTTTGACATATGCAAATCAATATTTTGCACATAAATAGAAGCAAAGACAAGACTCATAATCATCTCAATTGACACAGAAAAAGCCCTTGGCAAAATCAAGCATCCATTTAGGATTAAAAAAAACAAAAAACCCTGAAGAAAATAACTGTACAAGGACCTTATTTTAATCTAACAAAAACCATGTATGACAAACCAGTATCATACTAAATGGAAAAAACTGAAAATTTCCCCTCTACAATCAGGAACCAGACGAGCATGTTGACTGTCATCATGCCTATTCATTACAGATCTTGAAACATTAGCCAGAGCAATCGGGCAAGAGAAAGAAAGAAAAGGGATACATATAGTAAAGTAAAAAGTCAAATTATCATTATTTGCAGGTGACAGATTCCTCACATGGCAGACCCAAAAGAATTCCACCAAGAGTATCCCAGAATAACCAAATTCAGCCAAGTACCAAGAGACAAAATCAACACACAAAAATCAACAGCATTCCTGGGGTACCTCCACACTGGGCCCGCTGCCCTTGAAGCTTCATCTGACCACAGGAAATGTAGACTGCCCCAAGGGTTTTACAATCTGGTGAGAGAAAGGGACGGAAGAGAACTGTAGGGTGCTGTCCCTCCAAACTCCCACTTCAGGGCGAGGCACTTCCCTGGCCAGAATCAGCAACAGAGGCTGCCCGTGCCCCTTCCAGAGCTCCAGGTCCTATCAGCCACTTCTGGTGTCGGACCTTCCCATCCAGCCCAGGTTCATTCAGCTGTCCAAAACACGTCTGTATAATGTAATAGAAAAGTTCTGAAGCCATTAAGTAAACAAAAGCGTGGAGCGTATTAAACAAGAGGAACACCTCTGCAAGTAGTCGTGGAAGCCCTAGAGCTGCACATGCAGCTAACGACTGTAAGAACCCTGGACAAAACTGGAAAGAGCACCAATATAAGGTACACGTCTCACAGGAAAAAGTGACCGCGCCGAAAAAGCAGCACAGTGTAGATGCACAAACACTGGAAGCACTGACTCTTCAAGCAAAAATCAACGCCGGGAGGGCGGCAGAAGCTCTCCGTGAAGCCGCTAGTTTCAGGCTGGTTACGCCAGGGCGGTGCGACTGCTGTGCAGTGGCTGAAGAACTGGGGAAGGCAGCGAGGGTGCAAACACCCGGCAGCAGAGCCCTAGCTTAGGACGGAGAGTCCGAATGAGAAGCACCCTTCAG
>NW_004955444.1:6464784-6485362 GCF_000276665.1 Chinchilla lanigera | reverse complement strand
CAGGAAGAAGACACGAAGGTTTCCGGACAGCTGCAGGGGCAACTTCAGAATATCGACAGCACCAACTGAGCTTGAATGTAAGGAAAGTATTATTCCAGACTCACCTGTAACAGCCTTTTCATCTTCTGGCATTAACCAGCCACAAAGCAAGGAGAATCTCCGTGGCTGATGTGTAGAAAACACAAATACTAAATTGGGGCACTCTGTGCATGTAAATAAGAAGTTTCCAAGGTGCCCACTCACTCACAACGCAGTCCCAATGAAAAGCAAATTCTAGAAGCCGACACCTGTGGTCACAATGACGTTCCAGTGGCTAAGACAGAGGAACAAGCACTTAGCCCCCGGGTAAGGCCTCTTTTAATTCAGCTACAGCTGCTGCTGAAAAGCTCCAACCTGGTGTTCAAAAAGAATCGGAATCTTCTGGTCCCGTGAGCCCTCTTGGTGACGAACCCTACCACTGTCTGGAAGGAGATCACAAGAAACAGCCTTCTGAAGAGTCCATGAGAAATACTGAAGACAGCTCAAGATCTTCTGATTCTACTTAAAGATTCCTCCCCAAGAAGAACAAGTCACTCAGGTGTCATCTCTTGAACCTGGAACTACTTTCAGTGTGAAAAGTAGCTGGGCTGGAATATAAACTTGTTCCCTTCCCTTCCCTTCTTGTTCCCTTCTCTTCTCTTTGTCTCTGGAACACAAGGCCATCTGAAGACATCCCGTTAGCATCACTTCTATTTCTAAATCAGAAAAATTAGTTCAAAGTCTGAAGATAGTGCCCTTTTCACACCTCATACTCATAGGTCTGAAGTGAACAAGATCATGAGCCAGGCATCCTCTGGTAAGCAGATTCTTAAAAGTATAAGTAAATCCACCACAAAGAGGACAGCAGTGATCACACCAAAATACAATTACTGATAAACATACAGGGTCTCCAAAAATCACTGAGGCCGAACACCCAAAACGAAGGAAACTGAGGAAGAAAGCGAACATGAAGGAAGCTGCGCCCCCAAGCCTCTTTTGATAAAGAAAATACTCTTCCTCTCCCAGTGCAAAGTCAGTGTTTCATGAAGGGGAACCGTGTTATGGATAAACATCTGGATCTGCCTGACCGGTTTCCATCTATTCAGCACCAAGAGAAGAGCCAAGGAAACGAGATTTCTAAAAACAGATTTAAGCAAATGACTCTTTATGAAACTTTTAAAGCCCATTCCGAAAGGCTGTTCCTCAAGCCATCATAGCACCCAAAGATTCCCCAGGAGTCCCGTTTACAGGCATGCATTCTCCAGTCTTTGAGTAAATCCCCTTTGGACAATGAAACGCCATTATCTATGAAAGAAGAAACTCCTGTCTTCAAAGTCCCTTTACATCCACATTAAAGTTTGGAGACAGAGAATCTTTTTGATGATATGAAGGGTGCTGGTTCTCATGAGACCATAAAGTAAAAACTAGGTCAATCCATGAAGGACGTGAACTTGCGTCAGTTCTTTAGTTAAATCCCTGCAGATGTGCTAAAACAAAGTCTAACAACAACCAAGATGCATCCTTTCAAAATATCCAGTGGGGCAGACCTTTCTCAGTATAAAACAGACACTACTGTAATAGATGCAAAGAATGGCAGGCAGGCAGTCAAGAGTAGGAGGAGAGACAGGAGACATGGACTATACAGTGTTCAGTAAAAGTATCATTTTGTTTTTTTATTTTTTGGATACCAGTAATTGAACTCAGGACCTTGCGCTTGCCAGTCAGGTGCTTGTGCCACTGAGGTATACCTCCAGCTTAAAAGTGTAATTTTAAAGTTGAAGAAGCAAGAGGAAAAAGGAGAAAAGTGTCCAAATAAAGAAAACGAATGACAGCTTGAAAGATATATTTGACCAAACAACACACGAAGAATACGAATCCTATTTAGCAGTTTCCCAGTGGTAAATGAATTGGAGAAATTACCCGCTGCAGTTAAGAAATTAAGAAAACAGTATCATACGTAACAGCTTCAAGAAAAATTAAATACTTAAAAATTAACCTAATAGCTGGGCATGGTGGCGCATGCTTGTAATCTCAGCACTCAGGAGATTGAGGCAGGAAGATCACTGCAAGTTCGAGGCCAGCCTGGGCTAAATAGTGAGTTCAAAGCCACCCTGAATGACATAGTGAGACCCTGCCTGAAGGAAAAAAACAAAATTAACCTAACAAAGTAAGTGAAAGACCACCATAACAAAAATTATAGTACTCTGAAAAAGATCAAAGAAAAAAAAAAAGGAGATCAAAGAGAACATCAGAAAATAAAAAGATACTCCATTTTTGGATAGGCAGGAGCAATACTGCCAAAAGGGTCACATTATCAAAACTATAGACAGATTTAATGCAATCCCAATCAAAATACCAAAAGCCTTCCTTACAGAACTAGAAAAAACAATCCTAAAATTTATATGGTAAGAAGAAGAGACCCAGGATAGCAAAAGCAAAGCAGGCAAGAACAAAAGCCCAGATTTCAAGTTTATTACAAAGCTACCATGATAAAAACAGCATGGTACTGGCACAAAAACAGATCCGTAGATCAATGCAACAAAAGAGAGCATGCAGAAAACCCCCCGGCACGTTCAGCCTTCAGATCTTTGACAAAGGGAGTCAAAAACATGCTGGAGGAAAGACATCCTCTGTAACAAATGGCTATCCACGTGCAGAAGACAGACTAGACCCTTGTCTCTCAGTATGTAATAAACTAAAATCAAAATGGATCAAAGATCCAAATATTAAAACAAGCAATCTGCTATCAGGTAAAGTAGGTAAAACTTTTGTAAGGCAAATGCGGTAGGCAAGGACTTCCTGAATAGAACCTCAGCTACACAAGGAATAATGTCAAGAATCTACAGATAGGATTATATCAAGTTAAAAAGCTGCTGCAGAGCAAAGGAAAGAACCACAGTGAGAGAAAACCTACAGAATGGAAGAAAATTTTTCCAGCTCAGACACAGCATCTAGCCTATAGAAAAAGTTTCCCCAAAATAAATAACACAATATAAAATGGCAACTTAAATGAAAGACACTTCTCAGAAGTACAAATGAATAAAAAAACTTCACCATCACAGGCCACTAAAGAAATGTAAATTAAAACAACGTTGAGGTTCCACCTTACTACAGAAAAAAAAAAGGCTAACGTCAGGAAATCAAATCACAAATGTGCCAAGGATTCAGGAGGGAAAAAACCTTCTTATGTTGTTGCTGGGAATATAAACTAGTACAGCCACTATGACAATCAGTATGAAGATTCCTCAACAACAACAACAACAACAAAAAACCTCCATTCAACCCAGCTATTCCTCTTGTAGGTACCTACCTGAAAGAGCTAGATGCACTGTACTACAATGACACATGCATACCATGTATAGCAGAGCAACTCATAATGGCTGAGTCTTGGAAGCAGCCTATAAGTCTATCAGCAGATGCATGAATGTGGTATTTATTCAGAAAGGAGTACTACTGTAACATAAAGAAGGGTAAACTTGAGTCATCTGTGAGAAAATGGATACCCCTGAGGCCATAATGTAAAATGAAATACATCAGACACACAAGCTTAAATATCACACGGTTTCTCTCGGATGAGAAATCCAAAGTATACATGAAGAGCGAAGTAAAAGGTGTATAGGAAACAAGGAGGTAGATCTTTTTCAAATGGGAAGGGAACCAAGAGATGGGGACCAAGAGACTGAAGAGGAGCGGGGCAGAGAAAAGGAAGGGAAGGAGACAAAAAAGGACCCAGGATGTGTTATGTGCATGTACCAGCTCTCCATGGTGAAGGTAATCATTACGTACTGCAAGCATGTACTAATAAAAAAATTTTTTTAAAATGTATTACAGTAAAAGATGTACTGCTATTCATTCCCCTCAATAGACTCCTCATATTGAACACATTTCTCCCATTGTATTTTTCACTTGCTGAAGCAGTTCTGGAAGTCCTCTTTCAGGTTTTTATCAGGTGTATCAAAAGTGTAGTGACCGCTGTTGTCAAGTACTAACACAAAGACAGGCTCATAAAAACATCATGCTGTTTTTCATTCACCTTACTCACCAGATCTGGCAAAATCCAACTTCTGGCTCTTTCCCAAAGTCAAAACGACCGTAAAAGGTAAACATTTTGTATCAACTCAGGACACTGCCAGTCACAGCAACGCAACTAAGGACACTCATGAAAGAGGACTTCCAGGCTAGGCGTAGTGATACACACCTGTAATCCCAGCCCTAAGGAGGCTGAAGCAGGAGGATCGCTGAGTTCAAGGCAGCCTGGGCTACATATCCAAGTTCGGGACCAGCCTGAACTACATAGCAAAACTGTGTCTCAGAAAAAAAAAAAGAGAGCGAGACAAAGTCCCGAACTGCTTCAGAAAATGACAAGATTGATGGGATTAAGTGCATTTAAAGCTAGGAGTATTCTGAGTGGGATTACTGACAATGTGTCTTTTACTGTGTAATAAATTTTTGAATTTAAACACTATTTTTCTCACACTTCTAATAATGTGAAAAACTAATCATAAAAGATGGAGAGAAGACAGAAACTACAAAGATACATAATGGTCTTACGGTTCTCATTTGCAGATACGAAAACAGTAACTCACAATGAATGTGGTATATTCCAGGGATTTTCCCAAACCACCCCCACCCGCCACTTCTTTTTTTTGCAGTGCTGGGGATTGAACCTACCATAGCTCTCCCAAAATAAGCCGCAGTATAATTTTTTCAGGGTGTTTGTAATATAAGCCCCACCCCAAAAACAAGTCCCAGTTAAGATGATCAGCCAGCCAGATGCACTAAATAGCAACACATGATAGACAAACTGAATCATAAAGTAGTATTAATATATAATTGAATATAAATGCGTATTAACATTAATACTTCAATGATAACAAATTATCATTAAGCATTTGAAAATACACAAGTGGATGCCTTTAGACAAGAGGTAAATGTCTATGTAAACAGATGAACTCAAGATTTACTGCGAAATGACCAGAGTAGACACAATCTACTGCTGCCCTGCAGCAGAGGCTCTGAACACCGCCCAGGAGCAACGGGTCTCCAGGAAGTCTCACTTATGGGGAAACCTTGTCATCCATATGCAATCAGACAATTATATTTATTTTAAACCATACGGATGTGGTTAAAAATTTTTTAAATAATTTTAAAACATCACTGGTCTCAAAGTAGTTCTGTTATTTTCTAAATCAATAGATATTAGAATATAATACAACTTCTATGATGTGGTCAGGACTACAAGAAATAGTCCAAAAAACTATTAACTCTTACTGAAAAATTACAAAAATTTAACCCAAAATACTATAAAATGTTATTGAAACTAAGGGGGAAAAAAACAGAAAAACTTAATCCAGAAAAAGGACCCCTTCTGTTCCAGAGGATGGGGAACACTACTCCAGAGATGGGCGCACGTCACGTAACCCCGGCCACACATGCTCTCACTTCAGAATAGGAGATTCCTGTAAGGATAAACAGCACCTTTCTCAGGCTGGTATTTAGCCCTAGTTGGCAAAAAGGGAGAGAAGAGTGTGAGTCCTGACTGTTACATAACTAACTAGCTATTGACCCACAAACAAAATGTCACTTCTACGAGCTTTCATTTCTTCACTTAAAAAAACAAGGCTAAATCTACCTCCTCTAATCGCTTCCTACTCACTGCACTAAGAGCTGTTAGAAGATAAAATCAGAATGAAAGCTAAGTTGTGCAATACGGTGTAACTATTACTATACAGAACACTGCGTGAGGTAACAGGTGAAGAAATTTCTAAGTAACGAAATTTGAGTGTCAAGCTAAACACCTGATTCCATAGGAGATAACCATTAAACCCAGATGTCGTGGCACATGTCTGCAATCCCAGCACTCTAGGAGGCTGAGGCAGAAAGATCCCAAATTCAAGCCTTGGCAACTTGGGGACTTGGTAAGACTCTGTGTCTAAATAAATATACACACACACACACACACACATATATAAAAGCCTTAAAGGCACTAGGTTCAATCTCCACTACCACAAAAAAAAAGCGAGAGATTTTATTAGCTACATTTTGTGTGGCAGTATATGCCTACAGTTCCTGCAATCTGGGAGGCTGAGGCAGGAGGTTCGCAATTCAAGTCCAACCTGGAAAAGTTAGCAATTTAGCAAAATCCTGTCTCAAAAAATAGAAAAAAGGGCTGGGGATACAGCTCAGTATGAAGGCCCTGAGTTCAATCCTAGTAAGGGGTGGGGAGGATGGGCCTGTCAAAGAAGGGGAATAGAGGGGGATGCAGGGACTTGGTAGGGGTGGGTGTGTGTAAATCAAGGAGGGAATTATGTGAAAGCACGTACAACAGAAACAAGCAGAGGTCCAACACAGTCCAGCGCTGGGGCTAGGACACTGGCAGAGGAGTGGGCGGGCTTATGCACTCAGACAGGTCTGGGAAATTGGGAGTGAGGAGAGGAGTGTCTCGGTCCATCTGCCACAGTCTTGCTGGGTAAAGCAGAAAAGGTTGGGAACAACAACGGGACGGATCTCAGACGGCAACAGGAGGAAGGACCGTAGCTTCTCACAGGGAAGGCGGCCATCTGCTCTGGCTGAGTGCAGTCCTAGAGATGCTTCTCACGGGTGCACAGAGGTAAGTTAGGGCAACGTATATCCCTTCATCTTCAAGTTTTATACAAAGGTTAAAGAAGGAACACCAAAAATTTTCTGCTCACATGAAAACCATAGAACTCAATGAGTCTGTACATTTAATACTATGACTTAAAACTATTTTCTTTATAAAACAATATCATAACTGACTTCTATCCCATTCACTTTATATGGCCAAGAAAAGATCAAACTGTGTTTGGTATATTCTATTTAAAGTAGCAAAGAAATATGACTTTTCTCAAAATAGCGTATTTTAGCACCTAACAAGTTGCATTTCAGGTATGCTGGGAACTATTTCAAGTATTTGGTCCGTTTTCCAGAATACCCAGTGGTTAACATATTAGAGGTGGCGTTAAGTCGTAACATTTTAGCCAACAGATCTTACAAACCTGGAATTGTAAAAATGAGGTACTTTACTACAGTAATTCCCTAAAGAGTACGCAATGCTAGTAACTTATTTATCCACCTACCAAGCCAGGAACTGGAGGTTACCCTGGAGTCTCCCTTTCTCTAGCCTCCTATTAATCATTTACCACCGTTACAGAGCTCTGAGAAAATGTTCCTCCGCCACTCTTACCCTTTGTCTGTGTGTTAAGACACTGACTAAACTGGCTGTGCCTCCCAGTACTACAATGATTAGATTTTGGACTGATGTCTAGTGCCCGACGTCTGGTAATGTACTCTGACCTCACAGGATTATAAGGCTGCAAAGACAGCAGAGCGACCCCAAGTCACAGTCACACCCCTTCCCGCACAGCTAGCTCTTTACCACAAAAAATGCAACTACAAGCAAAAAGATGTGCTTACAGTTACTCAAAAATGTGACCTCTCCAACTCCGGAGGTCTGGTTAGAACTGTACACCTTTCTCTGCTAAAATTCTATGGGCAAGAAATAATGTCAAGTTCTTGGAAGCACAAGAAGCAAGGCCCTAGTCCCAGTAGTGTTACATGTTCATATAATCTTGACTATATTATAAATAATAAAAGAACAAATCCATCCACATACTTATAACAATTTTTAATATATTTTTATTTCAAAAACCACTAACTTGGCACTTTG
The DNA here is from genome assembly GCF_000276665.1 of Chinchilla lanigera. NCBI lineage: Eukaryota > Metazoa > Chordata > Mammalia > Rodentia > Chinchillidae > Chinchilla > Chinchilla lanigera. Next base: position 6,477,657 of record NW_004955444.1, on the reverse strand, counting down.
CTCTAGTCTAAAAATACAACAAAATTTTTAAAAACAAAGTAATTACCTGAGGAGAATCAAAAGGATAACGACTACTAAACTTAAATAAAAGTTGAAATTTTTCTCCTTCATATAAGGTACCTGGTGCACCTTCCATGTCTACGATCCACCTAGAAGAGAAAGAAACAAATTAAAAACTTAGGATAAAACGGACTGGGGACAAGAAAAAAAGGAATCACCGGAGGCCAGACCCTAGGACTACAGTCCTGTGTGCGCAATCGCGCACTTCACCCTCCCAGCAGCTCTCGGAGTGGCTTTCTGCTGCCCCTGCTCCAACCCCACCTCTCACTGAGGGGCTACGTAACTACACCAAGGTCAGAGAGCTAGCAGAAGACAGAGCAAAATCTTAACCCGGGTCTGAAAAGATAAAATAAAAATAAAAATCCAAGCGCAGGTGTGTTGGCAAAGTATATGCTGCATTCTTCCTAGCAGATTTATGTTCTCGACTTTTTTCAAAAGACTATTTCTAGTGATTGAAAAACTTTCATGGACAATATCAAGCTAATCAACTCTTTCTGATGTCAACATTAGAAGCAATGAAGAGAAGAGGTACTATGCAAGACTGCAAAGATACAATTTTTTGTTTTGTTTTCTGAGACCAGGTCTCACTCTGTAGCCCAGGCTGACTCAAACTCACAGCAATCCTCCTGCCTCAGCCACCTGAGGGCTGGGCATACCTGCGTGCGCCACCATGCCCAGCAAGAAAAAACTCTAAAGATCCATGTCTGTCTGACCTGTTTTCTCATGGGTACTGCAGTTTTAAAGACTAAACGGGGAAGGAAGCTAAGCAGCCCTGCTTACTCGATCCTCTTCCTCTGATGGCTAAAGGCACGGCTCCACGCTGCGCCCCCTCTACCTCTCCGTGTTTCCGCTGCTCAGCACGTCCCCGCGGGCCTGCACCACCACGTGCATGACTGTCTCACCGGGCGGCCGGGACAGTCCCACAGGCGGCACAAGCTGCCTGGCGGGACAGTCATGCATGTACAGCCTCCTCGGAAAGCTGTTAATAGAGCCCCCAACAGACTTGTTCTGCACCTACACAGGGTTACTTTGTTTTCATTTATGACCATCACAAATATGCATAAGGGGCCGGGGACATAGCTCAGCAGCACAAGCGCCTGCCTGGCAAGCGCAACGTCCTGAGTTCGATTCCAGGTACCAAAAAAAATACGAGTATGTTTTTACTCATAATCCATACATTACCCCTTGATATTTTCTTTACAAGGAGCAGATAAATATGGCAAAGGTGATACAGAGCTGCATTTAGAAGACAAAGTAAACCAAAATCATTGAGTGAGAAAGGTGAGGTACAATACACCCAGTTTATAACTATATAATGAAAATATTTTTATCTTTTGGTGTTTTTGAGACAGTTTCACTATGCAGTTCAGGCTGGCTTGCGCTCACTGTGTAGCCCAGGCTAGCCTCAAACTTGCAGCACTCCTCCTGCCTCAGCCTCCCAAGTGCTGGGATTACAGGTGTGCACTACCACGCCCTGCAGAAAATATTTCTTTTTTCATTACAGATACCAGATGTATGTCGAGGGGACACAGGAAGCGGTCCTTCTGCTCACCCACTGGGCTGACAAACGGCAAGGTGTACTCACACGTATCAAATTCTCTATGGGTGAGCTCTACCCACTAGCTCAGTGTTACACTTTTGTGCATTTATAATTTTTTAAATTAGATGTTTTGTTTCTATTTTTCTTGTAGAGGTGAATTCTAATTCATCCAATTCCATACAATGTCACATGGAAAACCACTGTTACAACTTTGAGCAGAGGGTAAAAGTGAGTCATCCGGTGATTAGGCCACCGGTGAGGCCTTGGATCGTATAAGCCAGAGGAGTTGACTACATATTAACAATTTAATCCTTTACTTTATTGATATTTTCTTGTTCAGTAAATATTTTATAATATAATAAAATTCACAAAATTAAAATAATACAAATACTCCAGAAAATAAATACAGGTTTCAGACACCTACCTTATGCTCCGTCATGAAATTTAACCAGATACCAGGTAAAGTGAGTTCCTAATTATAGATCTTTTGTGTGTAACTTACTGCAGTTAGCCAATTCTTTTAGCTTTATACTTTTCAAGTATAAAACTTTATTTCAAATATAGGAAACAAGCCAGAACATAGTATTAGAATTCTAGTTATCATAGTATAGACTTATGAATGTATAAAATAATAAACGTGGGTTGGGGAATAGCTCAGTGGCAGAGCACTAGCTGTGCAAGATCCTTGGCTCTGCTGGACGTGGTGGCGCACACCTGTAATCCCAGTACTCGGGAGGCTGAGGCAGGAGGATCACTGTGAGTTGGACACCAGCCTGTGCTACAAAGTGAGCTCAGGACCAGCCTGAACTCAAGAGCGAGACCCTGTCTCAAAAAGAAAAACCAAAACAAGATCCTTGGCTCAAACTCCAGTACCATAATAAATAATAAATGCCTATTCCAAGAAATTAGCTAAAGCACACAGACCCTTCAGAGCATGACTGTTTCTTTCCAAAATGCACGCTGAGGACCTCAATTGTAAAGCAGATATTCATCTCCGTGTTGCTGGAAAGATAACACTACCTATACAAAACACCTAGTGCATTCCTAACATCAGAGCCAGTGCACAGTAAATCAAATACAGTGCAAAGGCTGTGTCAAAACAAAACACTTACTGCTGGTATGGATCAGTGGTACCATGCTTGTGTGAGGGCCTGAGTGCTATCTCCAGCATGGCAAAAAACATAATCTCTGTTCTCTTTATTGAATAGGAGCTTCCCAGCCTTCAATCTTCTTCATCTCACTCCCTACACACCCACCCGCCAACATTTCCTAGGCAGTGATACCCCAAAGAAAAGTCAGAGGACTCTCTGGTGCTCTTTCATTCTGTTTATTCTGTTTATTTCTACGACACACAACCTACTCTACATTTCCTGCGATCTATACAAGCAAAATGTTTAATAACAGCTAAGTAAATATGTCATTTATCATGTAAAAATCTGCAATTATTTTCAGCATTGTTCATGTTAATTTAAAAAATATTTTACTAATTAAAATGACATGTTCGTTGTAAAAAAAAATTAGAATAAAAACCCACACAAAGATAACCATTGTTAAAAAGGTTTTCTGGATACATTTCTTTCTTTTTTTTTTGGTCTTACTGAGACAGGATCTCGCTATGCAGTTCAGTCTGGCCTTGAGCTCACTTTGTAGCCCAGGCTGGTCTGGAACTCACAACCATCCTGCCTCAGCCTCCTGAGTGCTGGGATTACGCGCGTGTGCCGCGCCCCCCGGTGGGTAACTTTCACTCTAGTCATCTTGCAGTCTCCTGTGTCACCGATGCCTCCAGTGGGAATCTAGTAGTGTTATTATGCGCAACTTAAATTACGCACTTCCACTCAAACCAAACAGGAGGTGTGAGCAGGCCGCTCTCCCAACCAGCCTCAGTTCTTCTATTTCTGTCGTTATTATTCTGCAACGCCAACATTGAAAATTAGAACTTGGTGTTTTTCACATCTCTTGCCTCCTAATCAAAGATAGCTATCTATTTTACTTTAGAGAAAAAATGGACCTGAGTGGATTAAGAAAAGATAAATACAACATGGCCCTTCTGACTGATTTTCCAAGGTAATTATACAAAATCTTTGCCTTACGTGCTGACTGTAGACCATGTAACTCACAGGATGCCGTCTCACTGCACTACCTTCATAAACACTATTACTAACAGTTAAATTACTCGCAACCTGTCTTCAGAATTAGTAGTGTTAAAAGGAGCATAGCTGTAAATCGACTGTTTTTCTGTATCTCTGTTCCTTTCTTAGATGGGGGGAAAGGGGTGGTATATTTACTAAGTCAAGGGATATGGTGTCCGTATTTTTTTAAAGATTTTTTTTAGTTTGTTTTGTTTTTTGGTGTTGTGGATTGGATCCATGTCCTCACAGATCCTGAGCATATGCCAAACAAGAAAGTTTTTAAGGTTGTCCTTTAATATGAAACATGTAAAGCAGTTTCCTAACACTCATAGAGCTTGCCTAACATGTGCAAAGCCCTAGACTCAATCCCCAAAATCTCAAAAGTTTTACAAATTATGAAACAATCCACATGACATAATTAAGTACAACACTGATATGTACTATGCGTAAGTGCACAGAATTATATCAGCATGTATATGTGCATATATATGCATACATGCATATATATATACATAATGTCAGCAATAAGGAAGTGCTTCAAATACTTACTGTGTGATTGAATTTTGAACACTCTTTTCATTTAAAGTCATCCCAGGAGGTGGATCATTTTGCAAAGCCAACAGTTCTTTCTGTAGTCGTTTCTAGAAAAGATCAATAGTTAATTTGTACTTTTTATTTTTAACAACATATTTTTCCAGTTATACAGTCTTAAATTATTCAAGAAATTTCCTCCAAATGCTGAAAATATTTTTTGCTTTACGAACTCCCTACATCTTATATTCCTAATTCTCAAAATTTAAATGGTCTTGCCCTATAATTCACAATCTAATGTCAGACTGCTTCAACACTTATGCTGTCAGGTAGGTCTGAAGAGTAGCCAGTTACCTACACAACAGCTTCTTTAAGACTTTACATAGCTGCCCTATATGTCATAAGGAATGATTAGTCTAGATTCAATGTGATTAAAAGTAGTCTAGATTAACTATGATTAAAAGTTTTGTGCTCGCTTCGGCAGCACGTATACTAAAATTGGAACGATACAGAGATTAGCATGGCCCCTGTACAACGATAACATGCAGGGCCTGGGGATTTAGCTCAGCGGCACAGCGCCTGCCTGGCAAGTGCAAGGTCGTGAGTTCGATTCCTGGTACCAGAAGAAAAAAAAAAAACAGGATAACATGCAAATTCACAAAGCTTGCCATATTTCTGACACCACTGTGGGATCATGCCACATACATAAATGCCATTACTTATTTTGATGTTTCCAAAACATCAAAACATTTTCAAACACAACTAAGATATAAAATATAGCCTAAAAATGAAGGGAAAGAAAACTTGTTGTTTTCCAAATATAAAACCATAGTTTTCCATAATCCTGAAAGAATGTGTCACTTCAGACACAGAAACTGTACAAGTAACCCCTTATGCTAAAACCTTTTTAAAGTTTTACAAAATAATTTAAAAGACTGGGTGTGGTAGTACACACCTATAATCCCAGCACTCTGGAGGCTGAGGCAGGAGGATCGTTGCCAAGTTTGAGACCAGCCTGGGCTACAAAGTGAGCTCAAGGACAGCCTGAACTGCATAGCCATACCCTGTCTCAAAAAGGCAAAAAAATAAATAAGTAAAAATAAAAATAAATTTACATTCTAATAACCATGCTTATTTTAACTAGAATCATTTGCACATACTCTAATCTTTTAAGGATATTGTTATGATTTATTTATTATAAAATGGTGGCAAAGATAAACTACGCATGCTGCAGCAGGCTATTCTCACTGAAAACTCTAAAAGGTTCATCGTCACTGGAATATAACACATCAGGGCCTGGGATATGTAAAGTTATTCTTCCACACAGATAACCTAAAATGGCTTTGTATTTTGTATTCGTATTTGTACGGTACTGTTTACCTCTTGTTGTACCAGTGGACTTTGTTTTCTGTGTATACCTAAGCAAAACAAAACAAAAACCACACCAATCTCTAATTTATAGGCTTTAAAGTTTGCTTTTAAACCCATAAATGAAAATAACTGGGGTAGAGCTCAGTGATAGAATGAAAAGCCCTGGGTTACAACAAACGTCACTGCATGCAAGAGTATAACAATTCTACAATTATACTTCTGGGAGTAACGAAAATAGGCATGTTCATCTGCTCAGAATGCAAGAGTTCTCTTCTAAAAACTGGCTTCTGCTTCTTGTGGACAGTGAAATACAAAGGCAAAGTTTCTAGATATTTTCAGTTCATAGCACCTTTAAATAAGCTTATAGCTATTCCAGTATCACTACTGTTCAGGGTAAAGACGACTGTATCAAACAGCACACACCCCAACATATACAAACACTGCTATCATCAAGACGAATTAATCTTAAAAGGTTATGGAACAAAATGAGCAAACCCAAACAACACCAGTATGATCAGATATTCAAAATCAAACACTGTAAATGCATCGCTCACAGTAAGTCTACAAAGAAAATTAAAGGGTAACAAACGTAAAGGGCAGCAGTTCACTGTGGGGAGAAAAGGCAGAGAGGAACAATCAAAAGCACATGCCCCCCGGGTATGGCAGGGAACGACTATAATCGCAGCACTCGGGAGGCTGAGGCTGGAGGATCGCTGTGAGTTCGAAACCAGCCTGGGCTACAAAGTGAGCTCGAGGCCAGCCTCAACTGCATAGCGGAGATCCTGTCTCAAAAAGACAAAACAAACAATCAGAAAAAAAAAAACAAACAGAAAAACCACATGCTCAAGTCTCAAGGCTGGTGACAACTTTCATTCCTTAAGCAAGTGTTTCTTTAGGCCACCTTCTTTGTTTGTTCTTGAGACGGTGTCTCACTATGCAGTTCAGGCTGACCTTGAACTCACTATGTAGTTTCAAATTGGCCTGGAACTCAGAGTGACCCTCCTGATCCTCCTACCTCAGCCTCCCAAGTGCTGGGATTACAGGCATGTGCCACCACGCCCGGCTCTTCAGGCCACTCTTAAATATGGCCGTGAAAGGAAGTAAAGCAGTCGAGAGTCGTGCAGAGCGTGGTAGAGAGGGTGTCTGCTAAGGAGAACCTTGCCAGGCACAGTGGCTGCCACCGACCATTCTAGATACCGGGAAGTCTGTGGCCAGAGGATGACAAATTCAGTCTCAGCCCACACAACTTAGTGAGCCTTGACTCAAAATAAAATAATAAAAAGGGCTGGAGATGCAGCAAAGTGTCCCTGTGTTCAATTCCCAGTACTGTACCCAAAAAAGGATAAGCTTAAGTATATGCAGCTGGGCATAGTGGCGCACACCTGTTATCCCAGGACTCGGGAGGCTGAGGCAGGAGGATCGTTGTGAGTTCGAGACCAGCCTGGGCTACAAAGTGAGCTCAAGGCCAGCCTGAACTGCAGAGTGAGACCCCGTCTCCAAAAAAAGACAACAAGTAAAGAGGTGGGATGGAATACAAGCCAAAACACTTTAATATGATCACTATACAGTGATCTCAGGGTAGTGATTTTTCTTTTAACTAATCTGTATTTTCTAGTATTTCCACAAGAAACATACGTTTTGTTTTTAACTAAAAAAAAAAATCCTCCTCAGAACAGTGTAGCAGATATACTAGAGAAGTTAGGCCTCAAGTGAAGGCCAGAAAGTCAGCCAAAAAACTAGTAGGGAAAAAAAAGAGCTGAGACAGGACTAATGAGCGACTGGAAGAATCAAAGGATTTAATAAGCACTCCCAAGAAACTGGACTGGGGGACAGTGGATGTGGGAAGTGAAAAACAATGTGGGTGACCCCAGGATCTTCATTTACATAGAGGATGAGGGCACTAAGCAGGAAAGAAACACAGGAAAACGAGCAGCGGGCAACTGGTCTCCGATTAAGCGGGGAGGGAGGCAGCTGAGCTTAAGAGCAGTTTCGGACCTGTGCAGTTCAGGTTTCTTGTGGAACATTCAGATTTCCAGATAAAAACGGAACCGATGAGAGCTGAACAATGACTTCCCCTTCAGTGAAGCTGCCCTCTTCAACTGGGTAAGCCCTCTACCATGCACCCAATATATGCAATATGTACTGTAACCTGCTTGTCTCTAAAAGCAGTAATCAGTACTAAGCCTAACAGAGGGGATGTTAGATTTAAGTTAATCATTTTTTCACTGTGGAAGAATATTTAAATTTTTTTCCTTGGAAACATTCCCAATTTTTTACCTTTCAGATTTGGCTAGGCTACCTAGAGATTTTGATAAATAAATTACTCAGGTAAATGAAATGTCAAAAAGCACAGAATATAGCATGCAGTGGAAAATGTAGACTAAAGCCATAGCATGATACACAGCAACTCTGAAATATGATAAATAAAAATGACTGATAATACCGTCCTCAGAGTAGAAAGTCTGGTTTGAGCTACAAATTGAACTTCAAATCTATCACAAAAGAATCTGGATAAGCTTGAGACATTTTAGCTAAACTGATGCACCTTGAGATCAGCATCTTAAGTGAAATAAATCCAACCCACATACATACACACAGCTTCTCTGGTGTGAGAAACTGAAAATGTGTAATAAATACTGGGAGAGGAGAAGAGTATGTTCAAATGAGAAAGGGAATAAGAGAAGTGGAAGGAGAAAGGAAGGGTCAAGAAAAAAAAGACAGCACAAGAAAGAAATGGAAACCAAGCTTTTGTAAAACAGGAGGGGAAAAAGGAATGAAGGGAGGAAAAGGGAATGGGAAAAAAGGAAGGTGTGTCATGTACGTGTGTGTACAAATCCCCTATACTGAATACTGCCATTATGTATACCTAACATGTACCACTTAAAAAAAGAACTAGGTATTAGTGTATCAGCGCATTTCACGTATTTGTTCATAATGTAAGCAAAGCACAAACCTTGAGCGTATCAGTCAGCTGAGCACAGCAGCACATGCTGTAACACCTCTGCTCCAGGAGGCTGATGAAGGGTAGCGAGTTCAAGCCCACCGTGGGTGACTTAGCAACCTACTAAGACCGTATCTCAAAAACTAAAAAGGGATGGGGATACAGCTTGGTGAGAAGGCTCCAGGTTCAATCCCAAACACACACACACACACACAAAGTATGTGCTATAAAGAATATGCTATGAGTTGAACGTGTCCATCCAAAACCTTTATGTTGAAATCTCCAATGTGCTGATATTCAGATGGAGTCTTTGAGAAGTAACTAGGTCATAAAGGCACAATCCTGAGGGACTGTGCTGCATTACTCTCCCACGAGAACACAAACCTAGAAGGTGCCCTCTATGAAGAGGCCCTTTCCAGCCACCAAATCTGCCAGGGCCTTGATCTTAGAATCCCTAGCCTCGCCAGGCACACGCCTGTAATCCCAGCACTCAGGAGGCTGAGACAGGAAGACTGTTGCAAGTTTAAGACCAACATGGGCTACAAAGTGAGCAGCTAGGAGGCTGAAGTAGGAAGATCATCAGTTTAAGCCCAGAGAAGGCTACAGAAAGCTCAAGGTTAGATTAGACTACAAGGCCCAATCTCAATAAAGCAAAACAATAAAAGACACACACATTAAAAAAAAAAAAACTTCCCTTCAAGCAAAAATTCTAAATTTGCAAACAAGGCAAATTGCCTACTTGTTTCCCCATTTTCCAGCCAATAACTCAAAGAACACAAACCAAAAAAACCACACACACTGTTCCAATGGTCAATCTCTGCTTCTTAAGGCCCAAAGAATGCTCTCCTCCATTCCTAAAATCCCACCTTTCTTTTCTGGATCATGGTGTCATAATAACCACTTTGGTTTCTAATAACCTCAGCTTCACTCTTCCATTCCATAACCCCTCCACCCTATACCTCCGGGTCTCTCCTCACTTTAAAACAAAATTATCTGTCACCTCCCTCCATGCCTTCCTTTTTCACGGTCCAGTTCCTTGAACCCAGTCAACGTCCATCAACTTCACCTCCAGACACACTCACTCAAGCTTCTATCTACCCCTACGAGCCTCTCAAGGCGCAAGGAGGCTTGTTTACCAAATCTACAGGAGGTCTTACTGAACTGACACAGTCTTTCACGCAAAGGCCTCTCCTTCTGATTCTGTTGTACCGAAGAGCACTCTTCCGTTTCCTCTGTACTTGTACTTGCTGGCTCCTCTTTCTTTGTAGGCATTCCTAATGCAATGCACATAACGACCTTTTTTGCAGTGACTTCCTTCTCCATGACTTTAAATTCTCTACCACCAAGTATTTCAATAAATACTTTGTTGGGAAAATTGGGGAAGTCAAAGCTCGGCATGATGGCGCACCCCTGCAATTCCACTGCTCAGGAGGCTGATGAAGGAGAATCACCGTCAATTCAAGGCCACCCTGGGCTACATAAGCAAATTCAAAGCCAGCCTCCACTACACAGTGCGACCCTGTCTCAAAAGAAGAAACAAAAAAAGGGGCGGGGTCATTACACACATAGATTACGTCAGTCAGTAACTGGGAAACTGTTCGTCAGTAACCGGTCGTGGTGTGCATGCCCGTCATCCCAGCTACTGCACTTGGGAGGCTGAGGCTAGAGGATCCCAAGTTGGAAGCCACCCTCAGCAACTCAGCAAAACCCTGTCTCAAAAAAAAAAAGAACAGGGATGTAGCCACAGTGCTTGGCTCCATCCCCAGCACCACCGAAAAAGGAATCCAACTAATAAACCATAGCACACAGTAAAAACACTGCAGCTCAATTCTCCTTGTACCAAAAGACAATTTCCAAGGTTTTATCTTTTTAAATTCTTTGGCTTAAAAGGAAACCTAGGATAGATCTCTTGTCCTTACAGATTTAGTCTCAAAGTAACACCCATCTCATGATTTGCAATTAACTGAGCATTGTTGTTAGAACATTATTCTAACAGTTTTTTTAAATGCGCTATACTCAAACAAAAAAAAATAAAAATAAATGTACTGCATTCGGATTGTCTTTTCATTGTCCTAAAGCTAGTATTTTCCAATAAGCACAAAATCTATTTTAGATAAGCAAAACTGCCAAGCATGGTAGTGCATGCCCACAATCCCAGCACTCTGGAGGCTGGAGCGGGAGGATCAAGTTGGAGACCATCCTGGTGCACACAGCAAATTCCAGGGAAGTCTGGACTAGCAATCAGAACCTAGCTCTGAGAGATAAACCAAACTGATACTACAATTTCTTTAAGAACATTTCTATTCTGTCAAATAGAGTTGTATTAATTATAAATACGTAAATTGGAAAGAGTGAAATTACTAGAGTACTTTGTGAAATGCAAGTACACCCTAAGTATCATAAACCTAGGAAACTCTAAACGCTGGGCCCACTTTTTTCATTAAAACGAAAACTGATCTGTAGACTAAATGACCTCTAAACTTCCTTTTTGTTCAAAGTTCCAGAATCTGTTATTCTACTTTATTTCACAAATTAAAGTACGGAATGTTCTTGTGCACATTGTTCTAATTCAATCATACACACCTACAATACTTGCCAGTAGTTTTACAAGTGATACACACACATACACATTCGCCTCATAGTTTTAGCATCTTTCGACATTGTCTTAACTATCCTGTACAGCACATATTTAAAATTAGGGTTAATTTCTATATACACACACACCCTTGGAATTTTAATGGCTTAAAATGTATTCTAAGGCTGGTTACAGTGGTGCATGCCTATAACCCAGCACTCGGGAAGCTGAAGCAGGAAGATCAGAAGGATCGATCTGAGTTCCAGGCCAGTCTGGTCTACATAGTGAGTTCAAGGCCAGCCTAGACTACATAGCGAGATCCTGTCTCAAAAAAATAACAAGAAGTCTGTAGAATGCGTTAAAAATGTGTATGTAAGTATGTGTGTGTGATCTATATCTATATCTATATATACAAACAAACAAATGAACTTTGGCTTTTGTACACAGTCAAACTCCTAGTTAACCAACTGAACAAAGCACCACTGTGAACCCACACAGGCCCACAGTCCATGACAATGTGTCTCACAAGCTATCTAAAGTAAATCACCATTTTTAATCAAACACAGTGCTGAAGGAAAAGCCACTAGGTATAAACAATTCCCCTTTGCTATCTTTTACTTACTTACACATACACAAACTATTACACAGCCTTGTGCATTTCTAAACACAGTACTATTTTTTACATGTAAAGATTTCCATCAGCAGGAATAAAACTTTAAAAATACTTCCAGCTGGGTGTGGTGGTACATGCCCATAATCCCAGCATTTGGGAGGCTGAGGCAGGAGGACTGCTGTGAGTTTGAGGGCGGCCTGGGCTACAAGGTGAGCTGAAGGCCAGCCTGAGCTGCATAGTGAGACCTTGTCTAAAAAAGATGATAGATAGATAGACAGACAGACAGAGAGACAGACAGACAGATAAAAGAACTTCCAAACCTTATGACTGCAGGTTACTTTATCAAACCTAAATATCTGCTTAATGTAAAGACAGCCTGGGCAATGACATGCTAGGGATACAGTGATCTGTCTTTTTCCTCAGTAAACTCAGTTATATTACCCTGGGATTTTAGGGTTTCATCAGTACCTCTGCCAAACAATAGTAGGTGGAAATTTCTCATTTGCAGTTAAAGTCATTAACTAAGCCAGTAAGGGAAAAAAGATCACATTGAATGGTTATAGAAGCTTTGTTCTTAGTGCTAGGGATTGAACCCAGGGACTCTGCACGCTAGATAAACACTAAACCACCAAGCTATTCCTCTAGCTCAAAGAATTTTTTTTATATAGTCTCACTAAGCAGAACAGACTGGCCTTGAATGTATAATCTTCCTGCCTCAGCCTCCAGAGTGCTGGGATTACAGCTATCACTACTAGCTTCAAAGATCTTTTTTGTAACCTAAAAAAAACTGTTGAAATGCTTCAGACCTGGTACCTACTGTACGAGGACTGAGGGTATACTCATTGGGAGAACACTTGCCTAGAATGTGCAAGGCCCAGGGTTAGGATTCAATTCCTAGCACCCTTCCCCCCCACAAAAAAAACTGCATATCACAACCAATATTTTCATACAGATCAGATTCAAATTTCTAAGTCTTCTTAAAAACAATGTTTGCTTACAAACTTGGGCCTCAGTTGCCAAAGAGAGCCCTAGTATGATTTTGAGATCCTCAGAAAGAATAACTTTAAGCCAGGCGTGGTGGTGCACGCCTGTAATCCCAGCACTCGGGAGGCT
>NW_004955444.1:6454820-6464173 GCF_000276665.1 Chinchilla lanigera | reverse complement strand
AAAAAAAAAAAAAAAAAGTAAAAGGTATTTGTACCAAATTTCATTCTAACAAGGAACAAATATCAGTAATATAAAATGGTGTAATTTTTGCACATAAACTATGCATATCCTCCTGTATATTTACAATCGTCTTTAAATTCACTGTACCCAGGCATGGTGGCGCATGCCTATAATCCCAGCACTCAGGAGGCTGAGGCAGGATGGTTGTGAGTTCCAGACCAGTCTGGGCTACAAAGTGAGCTCAAGGCCAGCCTGAACTGCATAGTGAGACCCTGTCTCAAAAAGATAAAAATAAATAAAAATAAATTCACTGTAATACCTAACACAATGTAAATGCTATATAAAAATTTGTTATACTCTATTGTTTAGGAAATAATAGCAAGGAAAAAAATTTGTGTATGTTCACTACCAACCCAATTTTTTTTTAAAGTATGTTCAAAGCCAAGTGTGGTGGCACAAGCCTGTAATCCCAGCACTCAGGAGGCTGAGGCAGGAGGATCGTTGTGAGTTTGAGGCCAGCCTGGGCTACAAAGTGAGCTCAAGGCCAGCCTGAACTGCGTATGAGACCCTGCCTCAAAAAGTAAACAAAAACCACCCAAAAATAAAGTATGTTCCATCTACATTTGGTTGAATTCCCAAATGGGGCTCTGACAGATACGAAAAGCTGTCCGTATTTGGGCTCAGAGAGCAACCAACCACATAATCTTCTTCTCAATCATACAAGACTTAATACTATGGCTATCATAAAGTGAAATAACCACAGTCAGTGAAAGAACTACCACATATTAGATGAGATGCATATAATTAACAGAAACTACACCGATTTTTGAATAAATTATCCTATTCAATCCAACTGTTTAGTTTCTCTGACTGGACCAGGGTAGAAGTAAAAGTCATGAGTGCACTCACCGACAGGACGAAAGGTAGCACACACAAATGTCTTCATACCACTCTCACCTACCCTGGGAAGGGCATTTGCCTGAATCTCTGTTCTGTTTCACTCAGAAGATACGCGCTTACTCCCAGAAGTAGAGCACTCTCCTCTTTGAATTAAAAATTTAATAAAGACAAAGCATCTTTATAATAACTACAAATATAGTATACTCTAATGATAATAAAAAAAACTACAAAGCAAAAATGTAAAGCCTTACAAGAAGCGTAAAACATGCTGTGAGAGCTACAAGGCAAGAGAATGGGTTTCAGCTGTGAGGAGTGAGGTTATTCTGTGAATTCACATCAGGTACAAAGCTGTAAAGAACTCAAGTGGATAATGAGTAAAATTTGAATTCAGGAAGAAAGGACAAAAGACTAACCAAATAACCTGCCATTTAAAAAAATTTTCCTTTGTTTTTCTGAGCCAAAGTTTTACTATGGTATAAGTTGTCCTTGAACTTGCTCTGTAGTTTGAGTTTGGCTAGCCTCAAACTCACCGTCCTCAACCTCTTGAGTGCTACAATAACCTACTACTTACAAAACAAAACAAAACTAGGAATAAAGATGAGTTACTGTATCAAAACTGCCCAGAATTAAAACTGTAAATTCGCCGGGCATGGTGGCCCACGCTTGTAATCGCAGCACTGGGGAGGCTGAGGCAGGAGGATCATTGCAAGTTCAAGACCAGCCTGGGCTACAAAGTGAGCTCAAGGCCAGCCTCAACTGCAGAGCGAGACCCTGTCTCCGCCCCCTCCCAAAAGAAAAGAAAACTGTAAGTTCATTATAAAAAGTAACTAAACAGAGTTGCTAAATAGTCCTAGCAAGTAAAGATTACCAACAGCATATATACATTTTTAGTGATGGCACTCTGAATTAAGGACAGAGGAAATAAAAGGCCAGGGACCCGAATCTGAAATAATCTGACTGTTAGAGACTCTAATGAAGTAAAAGTTGAACACAGATTTCAGAAAGGAAAACAGAAAAACTAGCAACATAACCGCTCTAATGAAGGAGCAAAAGACTAAAAACAGAAAAAAAAAACCTAACATTCTAAGTACCCAGAAAAGGCAGCTCATTTTCTAATACGGAGCTCCTAAAATTATTATTATTTTGTCTTTTTGAGACAGGATCTCACTATGCAGTTCAGGCTGGCCTTGAGCTCATTTTGTAGCCCAGGGTTTGTCTCCAACAGTCTTCCTCCTGCCTCAGCCTCCTGAGTGCTGGGATTACAGGTGTGCGCCACCACGCCCAGCTCCTAAAATTATTTTTTAATGAGAATTTTACTTCTGTTCAACTCCGAAGATTCACGATATAATTTATGCAATGTAGCTGGGTAGAGAAGAATCAACAGCCCACGAGAGCACCCAA
This sequence comes from Chinchilla lanigera, assembly GCF_000276665.1. Taxonomy (NCBI): domain Eukaryota; kingdom Metazoa; phylum Chordata; class Mammalia; order Rodentia; family Chinchillidae; genus Chinchilla; species Chinchilla lanigera. The sequence continues at coordinate 6,461,872 of NW_004955444.1, read as the reverse complement.
GAGCCACATCTTAATGCACTAATCCTCCTCCAAGGAGAACCCTGCTGGCTTTCTTCTATAAAATAGCCACCAAACAAGAAATTTCAGTAAAGCTGGTAAGACAGTCAACATGTACTCTGATATGGACAAGAAATGGATATTCTCCAACAGATCTTTAAGTATGTGGAAAGCCAGATACACATACAGATATATAGGTTTTTTTCCTATGGACTTAAACTTGATTCTTAGAGGTCCTCTACAGGATTAAACTAACTAAGACCTCCCGAACTCTACCAGGCCCAAGGAGATACGCTACAACTTACTCTATTTACATTACTGGGACACCTGAATTCCTACACTGTCGTGGAGATACGTCCTCAAAATAAAGAGAAAACACACTCATGGTTTGCAGAAGTTGGGAGAGAGGAAAACTGGGAGTGAGCACTCACACATCCGGGATTTCCTTCTGGAGAGAGGAAAATGTTCTGGAAACAGAGCTGACGGCAGTCCCTGTATCAGAAGCCACCGAACCGCACACATTAAAAGGGTAAGTTTTAGGACACGCAAAATATATTTCAACTAGAAGAAGAACAGCTGTGCCTTTTACAACTAATACACCAGGCAGGCTCACAATTTTCTTACGGTTTTTCTGAGACAGAGCCTCACTCTGCAGTCTAGGCTGGCCTCCAGTTCACAGCAATCCTCCTGTGTCAGCCTCTTAAGCACTGCAATTACAGGTGTGAGCCTCCATGCCTACCTAAGGCACACAATTTTACTTGGCTAATTTTCAAATATTTGAACAGGAGTGCTGAGCAATATACACTAACTAGAAACTGCATTTCTCTTCTCCTTTCTGTGATGTGGAAATACAGACCACATATGACACATAACCATAAAAGATCTCTGGGTTTTTCCCATTGATAGTCAACACAGAAACCAGGAATCATAGAAAAAACACCTTTAAGACACAAATTATCTGGCAGAGGAGTTCAAAATAAGCCTATCACATTGTAATTCACAATTCCAAAGATCCGTAAGATGAAATAAACTGAGATTTCACCATATATGCCTTTCATCAATCCCTATTTTATGTTGAGGAAGAAAGATTACACAGTTATTAAGAGACAAAACTAGAATTCAAACTCATTTATTGATTCTCAAGGTTGTATTCATTTATTGAACATTTACTGAGCGCCTACGATACCAGGTACTCAGTGACACCCAGAGGAAATAGAAAACCAATCAGTTAGTCAGGAATAAATCAAGGGTATGAAGAATTTAGCGCTGTGTGGGGAATCACCAGCGCTGGGAAGGCTTCACTGAAAGGATAACACCTGAACAAAGATCTTAATAAAAACAGAAAGTAATCCCCTACCCCGCCCTCCCAAAACACAAAGGGTACCATGAGGAAAAATTTTAACACTTGGTAAATATGAATATTTTGCAGATAAAGTTAATAATGAAACATACATCAGTGATATGGAATAAAACTCCTCTAACAAATGCTCAACTTAGGTAAACACTCAGCAGAAGTTTATTACAGAAGGAGGCCAATTATCACACTTTTAAAGCTCTTCCAGCCACGAGTGCTGGTGCAAGACTGTAACCCCCAGCACTCAGGAGGCTGAGGCAGGAGGAACACTGCATTGAAGGCCAACCTGGGCTACACAGTGAGTTCAAAGCCAGCCTGAATTACATAGTTAGACCATGCCCCAAAAAGACTCCTTTGATAATGAAGATTATTTTTTAACTGCAAAAATTAACTCTTATAATTTTATTCATAAGTCTGGTTCACACATAATCTCCTCCTAAAAGTTGAACCATAGGGCTGACAGTATAACAGCTCATTGGTAGAACACTTCCCTAACTATTGAGCAAGACCAGGAGTTCCACCGCGCAGCCCTGTAAAAAATATAAATACCGAAGATAAAAAATCCCTAAGGAAGCTCTGTATTAGCGAGGTGTGTTGGGGCACACCTGTAACACCAGCACTCTGGGAGAGTGAGGCAGCAGGATCACAAGTTCTAGCTCAGTAGGAGCAACTCAGCAAGCCCCTGCCTCAAATAAAAAACAGGACCGGAAATGCAGCTCACGGGGATCCTGGGTTCAATCCCAGGTACTAGGGGTAAGAAAAGAGCGAGAGAGAAAGAAACATTTTATTATGAACTCTAAGGAATATTCCCTCTTATTTCCTGGCTACAGAAGCTAAAAACCAGTACTGTATTAACTGCTTCTTGACTGAAAAGATAAATAATTATCCTAACAAATTCTCTACAATGCCAAATTTGTTAAAATGTTCACCACCTACAACTTCATAGCATTAGCAGATTTCAGAGCACCTTCACTGCTCAGTTACTGTGTAATTTTTACTAAGTCACTTACCCAACTAAGTAATTATCAGAAATCACTTTCTCTGTCTTTATTAGAATGAAACAGGGTTACCTGACATTCCCTTGCACAAAGCTGCAAAATGAATCCAGAAAATAAAATTAAAATATCTGAAAAACACTAGTTTGGAAAACACACAAATCAAAAAAGGAACTTTTTGCAATACATAAATATGAATTTTAAATTGGTATTTAACCTTATAGAACTGCCGAAAAGGTTTCTCTGAAACAGAATTAAATGAATGCAGAATGTGCTACTTCGGGATGTTTCTTCACGGTCCGGTGATGGGCAAATGTTTACTGTATTCAGTATGTGCACAGGTAAGCGACAAGAGGGGAATGTTTCTTTCTTGCTTTCAGGAAAACTATGGCCAAGGGAGGAGACCTGAAATGTTAATAAAAGCCTGGACACTTTTAGGACAAACATAAAAGGGATCCCATACGGCAATAATTGATTAAATGTAAAGAGAAAAGTAAGACTCTTTTCATAGTGAGGTGATTACACTAGCTTTACTCTTCTGTTCCCATGAGGTCTACTATCTTATGTTCACAACTCACACAACACCCTCCGTTCTATTCCCTTTCCCTTTCCTCTGATCCAACAGCTCTATCACGAAAGAATCCAGCAAACCTCAAATACCACAATTCAAGGTCCTAACCAGGCATGGTGACACATGCCTGCAATCCCAGCACTCAGAAGGCTGAGGCAGATCGCTGCAAGTTCGAGACCAGCCTGGGCTACAAAGTGAGCTCAAAGCCAGCCCAAACTACATAGTGAGACCCTGTCTCAAAAAGGCCAAAAAAAAAAAAAATTCAAGGTCCCAGCGCTCAGTGAGACTCAGCAACCAAGATGATTCCATTTTCTAACTTTTGCAGTACAAGACAACCCCTCATGATGACATTAACAGATACGCATGTGGTGTCTAATTGTCAAGGCAACATGACTGCTCTAAGAGTATTGTAAGAGCCTCTCTTACTCATTACATCCAATTACCTGAGCAAAGACATATGGAGAGTTGTGAACAGTCCACAATAACTGACTTTTCTAAGCCATGTGAAAACAAGCACATACCCATACTCTGTCTCCTGTTACTAATCTCAATGTAGTTCCAGCTAGCGAAATCAACAGTCAACAGTCTAAGACCCAGCTAGTTTAGAGAAGAAGAAAATGCAGAAAATTCAGAAAGAATTACCAGACCGATCATTTCTCTCAATTATATCACTGTTCTCTGAGTTGACAAACGTCAATTATTATGCATTTTCTGGGCTTGTAAGACATATGGTAAGGACAGTTTATCTAAAAGGAAAGTAAAGAGTGTGTACCAAGTAAGACTAAAACTTCTAAGAGAAGTCTGGCTGAAACTGCTAAATTCTACAACTGGAAAACATACAGGAAGTTAAACCGGCAAAGTACTTCAAAACATGAAGCAAGCTGTGAGAAAGAGGAAAAAACTATCCAGTGAAAAAAGAAACAACAAAAACTTTTAGGGCTTAACTGAAACAACAGCTCAATACTGCTACTCTTTTACAAAATGCTTAGAATCATCTGGAGATGGAAACTTTGTATCAAATAATTACAGTCCCTGAAGTGCAAAAGGAAAATGTGTTGCAAAGAACTTCCCATTGACTATTTTAAAGATTACTAGAATTACCAAAATTAAATGTACACTTAATTCCTACCAATTTTAACTATCACCATGACGGTACCAGTCTCTTACAAAGTTTTTTTTTTTTTTTTTTACTTTTTTTTGGAGACAGGGTCTCCTTGTGTAGTCTAGGCTGGCCTTGAACTCACTATGTAGCCCAGGCTGGCCTCAAGCTCAGGACAACCCTCCTGTCTCAGCTTTAAGTGTTGGAATTATAGGCGTGTGTCACCATGCCTAGCTAAAAACAGTTTCTTAAAATATAATCTAAGTATAATTTTACTTGATGATTCGTGACTGTGTTCTAGGAAGAAACAGTAAGGAAAAAAAGGAAAAACACAAACGACTATCTCAAAGGGCTCACAGAAGTGTGAAAATCTCCGCCTCGAAACTGTGCATGGGAGAATTCCGGCAATATTACTCAGTAGAACTTCCCTAGAATTATAGGTGTGTCAGCATATCGAGCCACCCCCCCCCCTTGGTATTTCACAAAGAGCTGCCTGGTCAGTTGCTTCCAGTCTCCAACTTCACCCACCTTGGTGTACTGCACAAAAATTATTTTTTAAACAGGGCATGGTGGCGTATGCCTGTAATCCTAGTACTGGGGGTGGCTGAGGCAGGAGGACTGCTAAACTGGAGGCCAGCCTGGGCTACATAGTGAGTTCAAAGCTATCTTGGACTTCATGGAGACTCTGTCTCAAACCATCCCCCAAATTTATTTTGTGTGAGGCATGACCTCAAAGAAAAGACTAAATATATTAGAACAGTTTCAATCTCAACCTTAATTCATACTCTTCAATAAGAAATTCAAGCTGTGCCTGTAATCCCAGCACTCGGGAGGCTGAGGCAGGAGTATCGTTGCAAGTTGGAGACCCACATGGGCCACAAAGTGAGTGCAAGGCCAGCCTGAACTGCATGCAGAGACCCGGCCTCAAAAAAAGAAAGAAATTCAGTCTACTTGATTTCACTGCATTAATCTTTTTTTTTTTTTTTTGTACCGGGAATTGAACTCACCACCTCACGCTTGCCAGGCAAGCACTTATGCTGCTGAGCTATATCCCCGGCTATTGCATTAATCTTTACAGATAACTTATTTCTTTTATATTTACTAAATAATCAAATCCCATATTACATTTGTATAATGTAGCATAGTTTTGAAATACAGTTCCTTTTGAAGCTTAAGTAACCTCTTCAACAATAACAATACCCTGGTGTGGGTAAAATAAAGGAATCCATTAAAAAGCTTTTTAGACAAGGACGTGGTCAGACCAGCATTCTGTAACATGGCATACTTTTTCCTAATTGAAATCCCCAGCCGGGCGTGGTGGCTTACGCCTGTAATCCCAGTACTCGGGAGGCTGAGGTAGGAGGATCACTGCGAGTCCGAGACCATCCTGGGCTACAAAGTGAATTCAAGGCCAGACCAAACTATATAGCGAGACCCTGTCTCAAAAAGACAAAAAAAAGAAATCCCCAAAATACTGATATCCTAACTTCCTTCCTTGGTGCATCTCCACAGCACTATCACTATCACCTTCTAAATAATACACAACTCAAATGGTCTGTTCATTTCTATCTCCCTCAACTAGACTATTAAATCCACAAAAGAAGACATTTTATTTTTGTTCACTGCTGTCTCGGACACCTATGTAGGTGCTTGACATATTCCCCCCGCCTCCCAAATACTTGCTGAGTGAATGAACATATTTAATCATGTGCTTGTAGTTTTACGTGTAATTTAGTTATTTTGAAAAGCTTTAACCTATACTATTAAGAAGACCGGGAAACAAATTTTGTACAACAAAGACACAGAATAAAAACATAGAAAGCAGTATGGTGTTTCACTAAGTTTGATTTTTCTATGTTAAACTATTTTAAAAGTATTCTCAGAAAACCTCAAGTATTTTTAAAAATAAATAAAAAGGAAAATGATGAACAAATTAAAATAAGAAGCACCAGTTTTCCATTTCTCTAATTAGAAGACAAAGGAATACAGAATAAGACCCAAGTACTACTAAAAATGCGCTATACTGACAAGTATTTTATTCTATTGCTTAAGTCATTATGCAAAATTGAAGATTATCAATAACTCTCTTAAAAACAAATCTGCCTTTTCCAAACACTTTAAGCCTAAATGCAACTAGCTAACACTGCCTGCGTATCAAATACAACCACAAGCGCTAGGGATTTTAAGCTTAACTTTCAGTCTTAAACAATGTTTACACATTAATTCAGATAACAATCTTAAACTCGTCATGACACGTTTTCATCTTAATACAGATAAAAATCTTTAAAGCAGTCAAATAGCTCATGTACTGTTCAACTGATATTCCACAGTTCCTTTTCTGGCCTCAAATGACGAAACTTCACTAACATCTCTGGGGGAAACTGGTGTAGTATAACGTTTCCTGAAATTGTTCTTGTTTTTCCTTGCACCATTTTCGTGACATCTCTTCACCTAGAAATTTAAGTGCAATTTTATTGTTCTGCAGGAAGAGCCAGAGGGAGAAGCAAAGGGAAAGGGAATAGGGTAAGGAAAACAATTCAAACGGGATAACATAAAGCAGAGAGGTAAATGTGAGGCAAAGGAAAAAAACAACTACACAAAAGGGGAAGAAGATACAGAAAAAAGAAGGAGGAAAAACACTGCTAATATAGAAAAACAAAAAAACGGGGAGGACAAAGATGTCATCTTCTAGAAACAGAAAAATCCTAAGAAAAACGTGATCTCTTAAGGGACTGCTCCTAGAACTCCTCAAGGCATTTTAGCAGCCACTCCTGGAGAGTTCTGCCTTGTCTTTGTACCTGTTTTAATAATAAGGCTAGTTCTAGCGGAGTGAAGTACGGGCTGTAGATAATGCAGTCAATCTCTAAAAACTACAGTCGCGGGTGTCATCTTCGCCCGAAAAACGAACTCGCCGGATCGGGGGCGGGCAGCGAATTCGGCCGGAAAGCCCGAAGACCGCGCGCGGACGAGCCGGGGCGGCCGGACAGCGGTCGGCAGTCGGCCGCTCCCCAGCCGGGGCTCCGGCAGAGCCGGGGC
>NW_004955444.1:6451863-6454194 GCF_000276665.1 Chinchilla lanigera | reverse complement strand
CCCTGGCGGCTCCCGCGCCCGCCCAGATGCAGCAAACTCCTCTCACCTGCATTGACGCCATGATGGAACCATCCCCCCGGCCAGCGCGGCCAGAGACGCAGGGGGCGGAGCTGCCGTGCTCGCGTCACGCCGCGGGGGCCCCACCCCCCGGGCGCGGGGGCGGTGCGACCTATGGGAAGGGGATGGCGCGAGCGGATTGGCCAGCGTGCGGGGGGCGGGGCCCAGGGGGCGGGGCCGCAGTGACGGCTCGGTGGGTACCGTGGAGCCCAGTGGGGTGTCTGCGCTGGTGCCCGCGACTTGGGAGTCGCTGCTGCAGATTTGACTAGACCGCTGTGACTGATTTTTGTGCCTGTACCGTTTTCCGAGATCCTGCTGATGTCTAGATCCCCCGGGTGGTTATTTTTTCTGTTTCGTTTTGTGTTTCCAAGTACAGGTGCATGGTTTACCGAATTTTTCTTTCGAAAGTCTTTTCCACACCAAGCCCACTTGCGCAGCCTTGGCGGCCAGGTTAAAGTCCGCCCGCGAGTACTGTCTGCTCTTTGCGGATCCGGAACCCTCATGTGAAGTTGCGGAAGAGAGACACAGTTTTCCTGGTACAAAGGGCTGAGAGCTGAGCAAAATGACACTGGTGTGTGTGAAAGACAAGGGCATTCAGATTTGTAGAGCTGAAACGTGCCTGAAAGGAGGAGAGAAAGAATTTTGAAGTTTTTCCTTTGTGTGCGATTCATCTCTCTGTAAATACACCCTCCGCGATTTTAAATCTCACGAATACATCAGTAATAGCGATGGTTGTTACAGCAGTCGAAAATTGGTTAGAGACTTGACCGTGGGCATGAATGTAGTGTACCAGCGTCCCACTGTGATACACGCTCAGACCTCCCATCACGTCCAGAGTTCTTTTCAGCCTATTTCATGGCGAGCAGTTTTTTGGTTGGCAATTTGGTGGTCACCAAATTTGGGTAGGAAAAGCTGAGCACAGAAAATTTATTCTAGGAATGCACCAGTTCTGCCAACATTTATCAGAATCCACACTTTTGAAGGCTCCTCCGGAACTGAAGATGTCATCGGTTTATAAGGGGAAAATAGAAGCCAAAAGCTTGCATCTCATGTTCTATCTTTTAAATTTTTTTTTAAAGGTAGCTGACACATTGAGTAAAAGGTTGGTTTTCACTTTACTGGAATGAAGGCTTAAAGCCTGTCATTTTATTAATTTGGGGGTTTTTTTCCAGACATTTCTCTAAGATATAAATATAACCAATGTAGGATATCATTCTTCACACTCTTTAAAGATAGATTGTTCTCTGGAAACAGCTATAATGTGACTTGTTCAAAAAGGGAAAAGAGTTTAAAATATGGCTTTTTTTCTATGATACAATGTTAAACACACTGTACCTCCTCACTAGACAAGAAGTTATATTGGTATATCTTTTCTTCTCTCAGACTTCCTCTCTATTGCCAGAAATGGGCTACTTTTCCCTTTGCGTATAAAATGTCTCTGTGAGCGCACCAGAAGCATATGTGTTAATGGAGTTCTGCTATCAACATCACAGCAGTGAGTAAAACCACATATTTTAATGAAAGATGAAAGCTTATAGAAAATGTCTCCGGATAGATTTTCTTCTAGAGAGTTCTGTGACCTCAGAAAGTTGCTCTGGAAGAGCAGGTTTTGCCATGTAAGTTTTATCTTGCCCAAAAGCTGATTCTTCCTAAGGGTGTAAGTGACATTAGGTGACCCCACAAACAAAGCATTGTGGCATCATCAGAGCAACGGCCAGCCAAGACAAACACTGACAAGGAAGCAAAGTGCTTACAGGAATCTGACTTTGCTCACAGAGCTAATGTGTGGCCCCTTGGGTCTTATATGAGCTAAAGGGATCTTCACAGGAGGGCAAAGTCAATACCAAGTCACATCTTTCCTAGGAAATACTAAATTGAGCACAATTAGGTATCTCCTTTGTTCTTTCATTAATATATGACAGAGGGCTGGGGGTGTAGCGTGGCAGTAAAATTTATGCCTAGCATACATGATGCCCTGGAGATGCATGTTCAGGAGCTGAAACAATGACTTTCAGAGGGCATATGAGTATATGATCATCTCTGATGACCATAAAATGTTTATATCTTAAACACTTGATTATATAATATTTGAAGATGAGGCTCACATCACCTTTATTTACAGTGTGAGGCTTACTATCAGATAGCCAGGTATTGAAATGTTTGACAGCCGGGCAAGGTGGCACACACCTGTAATTCCAGCACTTGAGAGGCTGGGAGGCTGAGGCAGGAGGATCACTGCGAGTTCGATGCCCAGCCTGGGCTACAAAGTGAGCT
>NW_004955444.1:6445361-6450863 GCF_000276665.1 Chinchilla lanigera | reverse complement strand
ATGATATTAAAGAATGATTATTTTTGTTAGATTTGATAATGGCACTGTTTGAACATTTCCACAGCAACTGGAAATGACTGTCAGGTTACAGGGAAGGCCAATTCTTCCTTGACCACACTGAAGGACCCGCAAAAGGACCACTGAGCCACAGTTTTGATGATGCAGTATGATTTGTGGATACTTTTGTTCGATGGATTTCCTAGCCTGGGACGTCAAAAGCTGTCCTAAGAAGGTATGTTGGTTGGAGCTTGAAAAGGCAGAGCAGTTGAGGCAGAAGTTCTTGCTTGTTCTCTCTCAGCGGAGTAGTTTGTTCCTAGTGGCTGATCTCACTAGAGAAATGAACGTAGTTCAACAATCCACAGCTTCCTTAGTACGTATTGGAAAAGGCACTAAATGAAGAGCTCAACATTTGTGTTTTTATGCTAGTCCTATCATTAACGAGCTTGATCAAGGATACACACACACTCAAAGGATGGAATGACAGAAGGTCTTTAAACTGACCACATCCTTGGTAGCCCTTTTATTTGGACAGGGTTTCACTAAGTTGCCCAGGGTGGGCCTGAACTTGTGATCCTCCTGCCTCAGCCTCCCAGAATGCTGGGCGTATAGGCATGTGACACCATGCCTTGCTTGATTTGTTTCTTTATCAGTAAAATTTTGAAAGTTAGACTGTATAATCTTTATAGTTTCATCCAAATCTCAAATTCTATGCATTCAGTAAAGAAAATAGACTTTTTTTTAAATTTTATTTTGCTTTGTTTTGAGACAGGGTCTCCCCTCATTCGCCGTCTTCTTGCCTGAGCCTCCCAAGTGCTAGAACTATAGGCGTATGCCACTGTTGCTGTCTAGGACGTCACAGTTTTAAATGATTTGTGTAAAACACCACAGCAAGGGGCTGAGACGTAGCACCTTGGTAGAGTGCTTGCCCAGCAGTGTGGGGCCTTGGCTTCAGTCTCCAGTGTAATAAAATAAAAGAGAGATACACAGATAGATAGAATGGCAATATTGTATTGTTCTAAGTTTTAAAGTCACTTTTGTAGCTATATGAAGGAATGAACTTGGTTTCATTGTATTTATGTAGAACTACTTGCAGGCTTTAATGAACAGATTTTAAATACTAATTAGTTCTAGTGGGAATTCATTTCATGAACTGGCAAAAACTCCGTATTCCCCATAATCCTCCAATTCCTCTAAATTCACAATTTAGAGTCATACTTTCAGAAAAGTGTATCTTGGCTGGGTGTGGTGGCACAGGCCTGTAGTCTCACACTCGGGAGGCTGAGACAGGAGGATTGCTGCAAGTTTGAGGCCCGCCTGGGCTACGAAGTGAGTTTAAGGCCAGCCTGAACTACATAGTAAGATCCTATCTCAAAAAGACAGAAGAAAAGAAAAAACAAGAAAAGAAAAGAAAACAAAACAAAAAAGAGAAGAAAAACATATCTATAAAGCAAAAACTTATTTTTATAATTTTGAACCCAACTCAGTCATTTCATGTAAATGTCCTAATAAAAGGCAAAGAAAATTAATAATATAACAATGGTTTGTGTGTTTAGCTTATTCTGGGTGGCTTATTCTACATGTCAAAATAGTTCATTCTTATTTGCAAACAAAATTGTGAACCTGGAAAAAATTTACATATCCTCCAAATAAACCACCATAAATACCATAGGTTGAAAATGAAGCTGGGCGTGGTGGCACATGCCTGTCATCCCAGCCGCTCGAGATACTGAGTCACAAAGATCACAAGTTTGAAATAAGTGAGGACACCCTGGTGAGACCTGTCTCAAGAAAAGGATGGGGGTGGGGGGACCGGAGATAGCGCTCAGTGTAGAGTGCCCCTGGGTTGCACCCTAGTACCTCAAACAAAACTGTATGCACACACCCAAGCTACTAAGCATCCTAGGTTATCCCGGCCTAACTTAATCTTGCTCAGAGCACGTACGTAGCCTACATCAAATGGCAAATGGTCTAACACAGAGCCTCTTCTATAATGAGGCGATGGATGGCGCATATACTTTGTTTTGAACTGTATACTGAAGTTGGAAGTAGAATGGTTGTGTGGGCACAGAAGACCCAGACGGGCATTTTGGAGACATGACGAAAAATGTAAAAGATGACCTCCAGAGACTGTCACCCCCCAGCCCGCCGTAGGTGAGGCTTGCTCCCCCGGGCAAAGAGGCTTCCCGGAAGCTGAAACTCGCTCTCACCGCGCAGGCTCTCTAGGCACCGCTGTACCGTGTCTCAGCAGCCCGAGAACAGATCAAATCCAAAATCTGAAGTACAGTTTCTGTGACTGTGTGTCACTTTTATACCACCATAAAGTCCGAGAGTCACGCTGAAACATTGTAAGCCAAGGACTCTCCGTACTTTATTCTTTCCCCAGTGGCTCCCTAGCAAGAGTCCTTTTACCCAGATCTTTGGCCCTCGCTTACTTCTTCCCACGGCTCCTGAGCAAACATGTTCTTAGTAAGTTATTACTTGAAAAGGCTGTAGTTCCTTTTGTCCCATGGACCCCTTTAAAATCTGTTGACGTACCTGTAATCCCACCACTTTGGAAGGCTGAGGCAGGAGGATCACAAGTTAAGGCCCAGCCTGGGCAATTTAGTAAAGCAGCAAGATTCTGTCTCACAAAACAAAACAAAACAAAAACAACAAAAAAAGGTGAACGGAGGGGATGTAGGTCAGACCTCAGTGCAAAGGGGAGGTAGCTCAGTGTGAAGGCACGCTGCTCAATGCCCAGAACCACCAAAGAAAATCAAATGAATGCCGTGAAAAGTCAAATGAAAGCCATTGACCTGCTCCACTGGAAAAAATACTCATGAGCATACTCATGATCTCGGGTTGGGAATATAGCTCAGGGGCACAAGCACCTGTCTAGCAAGTGCAAGGTCCTGAGTTCGATTCCTGGTTAAAAAAAAAAAAAAAAAAAAAACATATTTATGATCTTTGTATCACAGAAAGTTACCTGACTCTTACAAGTTAATGTTCATCCACTAGTGGAGATTTGTAAACCTCAAGATGAGAGCATCTATACCAAAGAGTGATGATCGCTCTGAGCTCCATCTCTTGCCCTTCCAAAATCTGCCTTATCTTTTATGTGGACAATTTCATACAATATATTTTCTTTTCATTCATTCATTTGTTTGCTGGTTGTCCATTTTGTATTTTCCTGCGACAAAATACTGGAGATAAACAGCGTAGAAGTTGGAAAGGTTTATTCTGGCTTGTGGTTTCAGAGGCTTCAGTCTGTGATTGCTTGGGCCTCTTGCTTTGGGCCTGTGGCAGCAGAGCGTATCCTGGCAGGGGCACACAGAAGAGAAGGCCTGTGCACTTCAGGGCAGCCAAGAAAGCAGGAAGAGAGGAAGAGGTCTGGTTCCCAGCGTCCTCTTCCAGTGCCTGCCGCAGTGACAGCATCCTCCTACTCCCCGCTTCTAAAGGGTCCTCCACTTCCCAGTAGAGCCGCTGTCTGAAGGCAAGCCTTCTACACACCGACCTTCGGAGGACAGTCGGGAGCCAACTGGTCTGAAGAGGCAAGATGTGGCCTGAGATTGGACTGGTAACCAGAAGAGCTAGGTACTAGCTGATCCTCCCTAAGAACAGTACTAACATTAGTGAACTACCTGTGTGGCATAGGTAATAATGACTCAGAGCAGAGGCTGCTCGCTGCTGGGGGAGAGCCCTGGAAACTGCTCCACAGGCCAGGGATCTTTAATTAGATCATGGGGAGTCCAGGATAATTCAGACACCTGGGAAGGGAGGTTCTTTGAGGGGTTGATGACAATGGCTATTTATTAACTGCTGTAGAGATAGTTTAATATTTTCTTTATTTGGGGTGATGGAGATATTCTAAACCTAGAGTGTGCTGATGGGTACCCAATTGCATAACCTTATGAAAAAAGTATTGAGGAGGCTGAGGCAGGAGAATCACTTCAGCTTAGGAATTGAAGGCTAGCCTAGGCAACACAGGTGGACCTTGACTCAAAACATCCTCAAAACAAAAAGTACTGGGCTGCACACTTAGAATGGTTGAAGTTTACAGTGTGTAAATTATATGCCAACAAAGCTGTGGAAGAGAAAAGTCCAGCCAGGAATGGTGGAATGCCCCTGTGTAGTCCCAGCTAATTGGGAGGCTAAGGGGGGAACATAGCTTGAATCTAAGAGTTTGGGGCAAGCCTAGGGAACATAGTGAGACCCTGCCTCTTGAAAAAAATTAGAAAAATTAAAGTTAGAAAAGAGAGAGAAGCATTTCCACATTTTAACCAAACATCCCAGTGAGTGCTGGCTGGCCTTGGTCTGGCTTCGCCGTTTGTGTTACAGGACCTTTGGCGGATGAGGCATCACCGTGGCTTTGGGTTTCTTCATAAAACAGAGGGTTGGTGATTTCTTCAGAGCTGTCTTGTGCTTGTCAAAAACTTCCACAATTGTGTCATCACAGTTCACATTGCCCCCTTCTGCCTGCTTATAAGCACATAAGTCACCTTCCTCAGCACCTCGGGAGCAACAGCGGCTGGGCCGCACAGTCCTGCCCCGGGACCTTGTCTCTCGCCAGCCCTGCAGCCCCTTTGCCGTGCCTGCCACTCTTTGCCGGATCCCTGCTTCTTCCCATGCGCCAGAAAATGCACTGGGCTTAGAATCAAAAGACAGGTTTAGATCCAGACTTGGCTTGCCGCAGGCTCTGTGACCAGGAGGTGGTCATTTCAAGCTTGCTGCACCTTAGCTTGCTCGTTTGTAACGCGAGAAAAGAGAATCCCCACTCGTGGCTTGTGCTGGGCCCCGAAGGACACGGTGATCGCAGGGTGAGCGGATCCTGCAGCTCTTCTTCCTTATTCCTCGGCCTCTCTGTCCGGGCAGGAGGTGCCCTGCTGACTAGAGATGAGGCCTGCATGGCAGCGACGGAGAAATTCCTGGCCAAGACCCGCACATTTCGTCCCACTACGGACACAGAAGAGTCCAGGCAGGCACTCCGTGCTGCGTCCGAATGCCCCAAATTCCTACGCTGAAAGCCTGCCCCTCATGGTGAAGATATTAGGAGATGAGTTCTTTAAGGGAGATGATGAGCTCGTAAACATGAAGCCCTCAGAAGTGAGATTAGTTCCTTCATAAAAGAGACCAGAGAGACTCCTGGTCCCACCGCGGGAAGGCACAAGAAAAGATGCTGTCTGCGAACCACAAAGTGGGCCCTCGCCAAACGCTAAAGCAGCCTAAAGACCTATCAGAAATAAATATCTATGGTTTATAAATTGCTCAGTTTATGGCATTTTGTTGTAACAGCCAGAATGGACTAAGACACTTTATTCTGAGCACCACAGACAAAATTTCAAGATTGCCCTGTGCCTCTCTGTTCCCCACTGTTATGGTTGATGCATTGTGTCAACTTGAGAAGTCTGGAAGGTGAACTGTGTGACTCAGTAGGGAGCCAGGGTCCTTACCGCGAGCCTGTGCAGGAGGAGGGCCTGGAGAAGGTGTGGGCGTGGGCAGATAGCTGATGTACAATATAAGGGA
>NW_004955444.1:6401855-6444711 GCF_000276665.1 Chinchilla lanigera | reverse complement strand
CTTGAGCTCATTTTGTAGCCCAGGCTGGCCTTGAACTCACAATGATTCTCCTGCCTCAGCCTCCCGAGTGCTGGGACTACAGGCGTGCGCCACCACGCCCAGCTAGTGCTGGGAAATTTGTTTTGCCTTACCCTCACATATTCTTTTCTTGCTTTTATTTTTTGTACAAGTACCTTCAGCTGTACCAGTATCTACAGCTCTTGTTTTGATTTTTTTTTTTTTACATTTTTAGACTCGGCCTTGCTAACTTGTTAAACTGCCCTGGGCCGGAACTTGCGGTCCTCCCACTGAAGCTTCCTTCACAGGATCACGGTCGTGCGCTTCCACGGCCAGCTCCTTGCACATTCTTTGACCGTTTCACAGAATAAATTGACAGAAGGGAAATTAGCAGGAGCAAACCTATTTTAATTATATGTGCACACACAGACATTCCACAAAAAGATGAGACTCGGGGCTGGGGCTCGGTGGTAGAGTTCTTGCATTGTATGCACAAAGCCCTGGGTTCGATCCCCAGCACCGCCCTGCAGATATGAGACTCAAAGAAGCAGCCAGATGGTCGAGGCTTATGTATCATTCTCAGCTTCAGAAGGGGATGGGGATGTGGGATATGCTACTCCGGGAGGTGGAGGAGACAAATGATGGGCTGGTGAGAGGAGGAAGTGTATGGTGAACGAAAGTTGCGTTGTAATGTCGGGTGATGAAAGCTGCATCAGAATAGCTCTCTTCCCGCCACAGATGCCTTTATTAGTACAAATTGCTTTTATGGGTGTAAACTGCCAGCGAGTGCCAAGTGGCTGTAGTCCTGGCTACTTGAAAGCTGAGGCGGGAAGATCGCTTGAGCCCAGGCATCCAAAGCCAGCCTGAGCAACACAGCAAGACTACGTCTCAAAAGCGAGATAAAATAAATATAAATTTGCTTTATAAAAACATAACCTTTCAGAGTTCCTGCATCTGTAATTTTTCCAAATAATCAGTTTTGGGGGCAAATTCTGGTCTCCACAGTCATATTTGAGTGTATATTACTCAGCTGTCCCTTTGTTGGACAAAATACCTGACCTCTGGCCCCTTAAAGGAGAAGAGGGTTATTCTGGCTGGCAGTTTCGGGGGTGTCTTGGCTCCAACGCAAAAGCGTGGTGGAGGCGTGAAAGTCCCGGGTAAAGCTGCTTAGCTCGCGGCAGCCAGGACGCACAGCACAGGGGAGGAGCTGTCCCCCAGGCACCCCGGTGACCTAGCTCCCTGTACCCGCTTCCTAGCAGCACATCCAGCTATCAACACCAGTCAGTCAGTCCCTTGCAAGAATCGCTTAACCCAGTCAAGCTGACAAGCTTAACTGTCACACAAGGTGACATGTCTGGAACCCCATCAGCGTTTGTTAAATAAAAGGTACCCAAACATGTACCTATGAGGTACATAAGAATGATTCTCAGGCCTGGCATGGCGGTGCACACCTGCAATCCTAGCACTTAGGAGGCGGAGGCAAGAGGATCGCCATGAGTTCAAGGCCCACCTGGGCTACATAGTGAGTTCAAGGCCAGCCTGGATTATAGAGTCAGACCTTGTCTCAGAAAAATATGGTTCTCGTTGTATATTTAAGGAAACAGGCTTTGGGATAGTCTAAATAATTTGCCAGAGTTACCCAGTTTTGTACCTTGTGCATTCTAACTATGATGCTAAAGGTTGAATTCTTTAACCAGTTGTGACAATTCGTCCTAATTTTTCAACTTCCTTGGGTTCAGAAACACTTCGTAGGTGAGCAGAGCATTCAACTGGGTGTATCTGGGTGGGTCATGGAGGCATGTTCTTGGAAACGCTATATGGTGTCTGGGAGATTCCTCACCCACACTGCGCCTCTGTCTGCTCTCTGGCTGCCAGGAGGGGAGCAGCTTTCCTCTGCCACGCCCTTCCGCCGTGCTACTTCTTCCTCACAGCCAGCAGCCCATGGACTGAATCGCCAAAACTGTGAGCCAAGTTCAACCGCTCCTCCTTGAAACCATGAGTGTCAGGTATTTTATCTCAGCAGCAGGCAATTGAACACTATCTTTCTGAGTCTGTTTTCCTAAAGATTCATATCAGTGAGGCTATAAGAAAAAAGCTTCTGATCAAGTTGATGCCTATAAATTATGAAACATAATCCACAAGATAGATTTTACATTTTCCCAAAAATAACTGCTACTCTTAATTATTTCTGGGTTTTTTTGGTCTTTTTGAGACAGGGTCTCACTATGCACTTCAGGCTTCAGGCTGGCTCACTTTGTAGCCCAGGCTGGCCTCGAACTCACAACGGTCCTCCTGCCTCAGCCTCCTGATTTCTGGGATTACAGGCATGTGCCACCAGGCCCAGCTACTCTTAATTTTCTAATTAGTGAATTCTCAGCTTCATGAAATAAAAAATATGTGGCAACTTTGTTCAATAAGCATATATGGAATGCCAGGCACTAGAGACATAAAGGTGAATAAGATGCAGTCCCTGTCTTCGCATTGCTTACAGTTAGGAAGGCAGGTGAAAGATTGGGTTTTGGTGGAGCACAGGAAAAGGTACTTACCTGGATATGATGGGAACAGAAGAGAGGGGCGTGTGACCTCATCTAAGACCTGAAGACATCTTCCTGGAAAAGCTCAAGCCTGAGCAGTGAAAAGGGCCAGAGGCAAGACATCTAACAACAAGCCTGAGGGAGTATGAGTTATCTGTTGCCTAACAGGACTTGTAAACGAGATGGAAGATGAGATCAAAGCAGCATGGTGGGAAAGCTTTCTTCGTTAATGAGGAGGTCAGATGTTATCGTAGGGTCTACTGGATCTGCCCAAGTATTCTCAGATAGGAAGTGGTAAGGCTAGATATTTAGACTCATAGCCCTGGTGGATGGATGGATTTGATCAGGTATAATCAGAAGAGAAAAAAAAAGCAGCCTGGTGCAGTGTCATACACCTGTGATCCCAGCACTCTGGGAGGCTGAGGCAGGAGGACCACAAGTCTGAGGTTAGCCTGGTCAATTTCACAACTTAGTGAGACCCTGTCTCAAAAGGGGGGGTAGGAATACAGCTGAGTGAGAAGACCCTAAGTTCAATCTCCAGTACCACTCAGATACACACACACACCATGCGCACATATGCACGCACACACGCACACGCACATACACCACTGCCACCACCACCAAACTACCTGCTGTTGGAGTGAACTGGTAAGTGAAGAAATAGAGACATCAAGAAACTTAAGGAAGGGGCTGGGGATTTAGCTCAGTGGCAAAGCGCCTGCTTGGCAAGTGCAAGGTCATGAGTTCGGTTCCCGGTACCGGAGAAAAACCAAAACAAACAAACAAACAAACAAAAAAAGAAACTTAAGGAAAAGAAGGAAACATAAGAGTATAGTAAAAAAATAAAATATTTGAAACTTGGAAAAAAGAGTATAGTAAATACAAATCTTTTGTTGTTGTTTGTTTTGGTTTTGAGGCAGGATCTCACTATGCCATACAGACTGGCCTCGAACTCACGGCGATCCTTCTGCCTCAGCCTTCTGAGTGTTGAGATTGCAGGCGTGCACCATCATATTAAGCTACATGCAGGCCTTGATCTTATCCAAATGCAAGATCAAGTGTAGGGAGAAAGGTGGGACACCGTGGCATGCACCTGCAGTCCAGCTATTTGGGAGAATGTGGCAGAAGGAGCGAGAGTTGGAGGCCAACCTGGACAATTTATTGAGACCCCTGTTTAAATGGAAAAGAGTGGAGGGACGTTTAAAGAGATGTGAGCATTTTCATTGGCTAACAGGAGCCAAAGACGACAGACTGAGAGAGAGGTGTCTGAGAGTGCTGGGAACTCGGAGATCGAAGACCTTGTGGGCATGTGTGTTTGCGTCTATTAGTATGCGTTTGTGCATAACGTTTACAGTCCTTGCGTGGAGATGGTACGTGTGCGTAATGCGTCCGCACTCCTCTCTTCATCCCCTTCCCCTCCTCTTCCGCCTCCATCTCCCCTTCACACGTGAGAAAGACCTGTCTCCATACTTCCTGTTATCTGCTATTCTGCTTCTTATTTATAATTCGGGTTTCTCATGTAAGAGAAAGTTTGTGATATTTAAGTTATGAGTCTGATGTATTTCATTTAACATTATGGTCTCAAGATGCAATCATTTTCCTACGAATGACTCAAGTTTATCTTTTGTTATGGCAGAGAAGTACTCCACTGAGTATAAACACCACATTTCTTTCATTTATTCATCTGTTGATAGACATATACGCTGCTGCCACGATTTCAACAAATGGGGTCACATCAAATTAAAAAGCTTCAGCACAGCAGCATGAACAGCCAGCAGAGTGAAAAGACAACGTCCAGGGTGGGAAGTTTTTTCGCCAGCTATTCCTTGGGCAAAGGACTAACATCTAGAGTATATAAAACACTCAAAAAATTAAAACTCCCCAAATAAAAGACCTAATCAAAAATGAACAAACGAAATGGACACTTCTCAGAAGGAGTATGAACAGCCAATAAATACATGAAGAAGTTTCGCTGGGCGTGGTGGTGCATGGCTGTAATCCCAGCACGCAGGAGGCTGAGGCAGGAGGATCCTTGCAAGTTCAAGGCCAGCCTGGGCTACAAAGTGAGCTCAAGGCCAGCCTGAACTGCAGCGCGAGACCCTGTCTCAAAACAAAACAAAACAAAACAAAACAAAACAACAAAAAAAGTTTCAACACCTCTGGCCATTAGACAAATACAAATTAGAACAACACTGAGATTCCATCTTACACCGGAAAGAATGGCTATCATCAAGAAATCAGATAACAACAAATGCTGGCGAGGCTACTGGCGAGGCTGCAGGCGAAAAGAAACCCTTCTACACTGGTGTTGGGAATGTAAACTAGTACAACCACTGTGGAAATCAGCGTGGAGATTCCTTAAACTACAAGTAGAAATTCCACATGACCCAGCTATTCCCCTGCTAGACACTTCCTGAAAGAACTGAATAGATCAGATGCAGTTTATATTTGCTTGTGACAGGGAGAAAAGCTCCCAATAGCTTTGTGCCTCCTAAGTGTGGGAGACACATCCACCTAGGGTATGACATACACCGTGCAGTCGTGGTGAGGTTCAGTGTTGGCCTTACGGAGGAATTTGATTCAGCTCTCTCCAATCCAGTTTGCAGCCAGAAGTGTGGAAGGAACTAAGTTCATGAACCCAGGTACAATTGAATGCGTAAAACCACGGGCCAGGATGTTAGGCTAGGTTAGGGCGAGGCTAGGCTAGTGCACTGTGGATTACTTTAGGGAAACTGAAAATCATTGACAGAGATCTTATATTTCATCCTGCTGTTGTCTCCTTTTGCTTAATCAGATGCATCGAATAAAATGAAAAAGAATAAAGAGTTTTAAAAGATTAGAGAAGCTAAGTTGGAAAGGGTAGCACACACCTGCCATCCTCGTCCTCTGGAGGCTGAAGCAGGAGGATTGCCATGAGTTTGAGGTCACCTTGGGCTAGGTAGCATGTTAAAGACCAGATCAGGCTGCATAGTAAGACCATGTCTCAAAAAAACAAACAAAAATAAATAAATAAATTATAAAATGCTTTTAAGAAAGAAAAAAAAAATGGCTAGAGAAGCTAAAAACTACAGCTAAAATTCTGGAAAGGCCTTTTGCTAGCAGAAGATAAGACTGAGCCAGGAGACAAATAAGGACTGTGATGAAATCACAGGCAGCCATGCCCCTGGAAAGGTAACGTGCGCGTCCAGGTGGGTTGCGCACGGACGCTATAGAAGAATTAGAGAACAACTTTGCCAACACGAGTGGAATAATGGGCCAGGGCATCAACCACCAATTGGTGTAACAACAGTTAGAAGGAGGGCTGATGAGGACCCTAATGTGGTCTGTCCTCCCTATTCACAGGTCCTAGGTCGTGAACCGACTGGGGAAAAAATTCCAGAAAGTTCTAACATTTGGAAAAATCCAATATTTGGAAAAAAATTCCAGAAAGTTCCAAAAAGTAACACATGAATTTGTCAGTGCCAAATGCACACTGAGTCGACAGCAGTGAAGTTCTGTGCACAGACCGGAGCCACCTTACACCTCACCCCTGCACTCCGCCATCAGGCCTGGGACGGCTGTGTCTGTACTGACGGGTACAGACAAGCTTTGGTCATTGTTTCCTAGACCAAACACACGACACAGTATAACAACTAGAGCAGGATAATAGTGCTCACGCTGGACTAGGTACGATAAATAAGCAAGAGACAGCGGAGTGTGGTGGGAAGAGTCTGTCATACCAGTATGCAAGAGGCTGAGGCAGGAGGATTGCAAGTATGAGGCCAGCCTGGGCAACACAGTCTGACCCTGCTTCATAAAAAAATAAACAGTAACTAAGACATGATTTAAAATGTCTGGAAGGCCGTGCATCAGGTTATATGCAGATACGACACCATTTTGTGTAAGGGATTTGCACATCCTAGATCTGGCAGCGTGGAGGAGTCTGAGAGCCAATCTCTCAGATACTGAGGCACGAGCAAATCACGCCGCACCAACAAGCTCCTCCCCTCTTTGGGGCAATGCCTGGGAATGGAGAGACAGGGTCTCACTAAGTTGTCTGGCTGAGCTGGAATTTATGATCCTCCTGCCTCAGCCTTCCAGAGTGCTGGGATCACAGGCATATGCCACCATGCTGGCTAAGCAATGACCCTATTGATCATATTATCAGTTGAAGCGAGATGGCCAAATACTTGTGTCTCCTGCATATAGCACAGTAGGTAGTAACAGAGAAGGGACTCTTGTTAAATGAATCTAATCAAAATTGTGTATATCAGGCTGGACGGCTGGCAAACGAGTGTAATCCCAGCACTCAGGAGGCTGAGGCAGGAGGATTGCTGTGAATTTAAGGCCAGCTTGGGCTACAAAGTGAGTTCAAACTTGACAAGTGTGAGGTCATGAGTTCTATTCCTGGTACCAAAAAAGAAACAAAAACAAAAACAAAAAAATCATGATTACCTTTGCCAGGCGTGGTGGCACACACCTGTAATCCCAGCACTTGGGAGGCTGAGGCAGGAGGATCGTTGTGAGTTCGAAACCAGCCGGGGCTACAAAGTGAGCTCAAGGCCAGCCTGAACTGCATAGCGAGACCCTGTCTCAAAAAGACAAAAGAAAAAGGAAAAGATCGTGTATCTCATGATCACTGCATGAGGAAATACAGGGCCAGAGACGTGCAAAATAGAGGAACTTATTAAACCACAGGATGAGATGCAAACAGCCAAAGTCAGGTCACAGAAAATTTATGAAGACAAATGACCCACTTTGTTCCGTAGATGTCATAAAAGGGAGGGGGAGGTAAATTGTCAAAGATTAAAAGATACTTAAGAGCCACATTAAACAAATGCAGTGAGTGTGTCAGCCTAGTTTGGATCTCGATATAGAAACACATTTTTGAGTAATAGGAGAAATTTCAAGAGTCTGGATATAGTGTTTTAAAAACGGATTAAAAGAACATTAGCTAGGAAATGATGGATCTGGCGTCTTAAGTGTCTCATTAAATATCTAGGCGTAGTCGACGGTTTGGAAGAAAAGCAGTGGATGGAACAAACACAGTAAAAGTGGGAACAACGAGAAAGGGAGATGCTTCTCGACATGAAGCGGGTGCATGCAGTGTCTGCACGTCACACGCACCCCGAATCAGAGTGCACTTAGCACACTCGCCCGCCCGCCTCGGGGCCCAGTGTCCGAGTGCACCTGCTCACCCTTCGCCACACACGCGCACCGGGCTGCTACCTCTAACCCCAGATGAACGGATCGGAATTCAGTGTCTCCTGAGTCGGGCCCAGGTGCGGCTTGGAAAGTTACAAACCTGTCAGTGGAATCATCACAGCTCAGAGACCACACACACGCATATTGGGTCGTCGTCCGTGGCTCCTGACACGCTTTTGCCCTTCCCTGAGACGCAGGAGCATCTCCTGTTCTAGTGCCGTGACTCCTGGCAGACAGGTGCCCAGACACCCTGGGCCGCTCGGGGCGACAGGTGGGCACTAGAAAGGCAGCGTCTTCAGCTGGATCTTGGCACTTTAAGTCCCCTTTCCCAAGCTCGGAGGAAAGGAGAGCCGCTGGAGATTGAGCTCATAATCGATCAGCCTGTGTGATACCGCCAGGCCCTAAGTGGCAGGTTTAGAGAGCTTCTTTTGCCTTTTGTACATCTTTATTTTATCCTTTAAAATAAACCAGTAAGTGAGCCAGGTGTGGTGGTGCTCCCCTGTGATCCCAGCACTCAGGAGGCTGAGGCAGGAGGATTGTTGCGAGTTCCAAACCAGCCTGGGCTACAAAGTGCGCTCAAGGCCAGCCTGAACTGCATAGCGAGACCCTGTCTCAAAAAGGCTAATAATAATAATAATAATAATAATAATAATAAAATAAATCAGTAAGGCCAGGTATGGTGGCACACCCCTGTACACCCAGGACTAGGGAGGCTGAGGCAGGAGGATTGCCGCAAGTTCGAAGCCATCCTGGGCTACATTGTAAGTTCAAAGTCCAGCCTGGACTACACAGTGAGACCCTTTCCCAAAACAGACAAACAAACAAAAAATAAATAAAAATAAAACAAATAAAATAAACCAGTAAAGTGTTTTCTGGGCTCTGTCAGCAATTCTAGCAAATTATCAAACCTGAAGAGAGGTGGTCATGGGAGTTCCTGATTTTATAGTAACTTGGTCACAAGGGGGACAAAAGAGGACAGAAACCGGGCATGGGGCACACACCTGTCATCAGAGAACTTTGGGAGGCTGAGGCAGAAGGGCTGTACATTCCAGCCCGGCCTGGGCCCCTTACCATGTTCCCACGGGCTTGAATCACGAGTGCTTCATGCATGACTGTCCTTGTGCAACCTGCTGCACTGGTGGTACAAACGGACGAATTACTTTCACTGGTCTTTTTTACTAATAAAATGAATAAAATGTCTGTAACTGGACCGAATCTAGTTAGTTGCTTCAGTATGAATAACTAGGCCCAAAGAGAAAGATTAATGAATAGTATCCATACCAATTTGAAAATTATTACAATAATAAACAATTTCATTAAATTATATGAAATGTATTTATAATTGTAAATAATTTGTCAACTCAGTAAGTCTTCAATTTATAAACAAGTTCCATTTCTGGAGAACATTTGTAAGCTGGATTCATTCATAAGTCTGACGAAGTGAGTTTTATACACCTTTAACACAAATATAAATGTAAAGCATAAAAAAACCAAACACATACACAAACACTAAATGAACCATGTCTACTTTTACAGTTACCTTACTATTATGGTTTGTGTCTGGATGTCCCCCAAATCCTCATGCAGTCTATCAGGCAGGTTTCTAGATATTTGATTGATCCATAGCACAATGCTGGGATTATGGGTGTGAGTGCTACACCTGCCCTGGGGCGGATAGTTTGCATACAATGTAAGGGAGAGAAAGAGGCTGCTTATGGGGCTGGGGATTTAGCTCAGGGGCACAGCGCCTGCCTGGCAAGCGCAAGGTTGTAAATTCGATTTCTGGTATCAGGAAAAAAAAAAAAAAGAGGCTGCTTGCATCCACTCCTCCCTTTTTGCTCTGGCTGCTTTTGCTGTTCCACTGCCATGAAGGGTTGCCCTCTGCCATGTGCCACTCTGCCTTGGAGCCAGCCAGAGTGGGCTGAAACCTCCACAGACTGTGAGGTAAATAAACCTTCCCTTCCCTAATTCTGGGTGTCAGGTATTTTGTCTCAGCAATGACAGAAAAGTAACCGAGACACTTACAATGGTGGCACGGCACAGGACAGCTGGCACAGAGGCACGGAGTGAAGGGACAGGAAGAGTTCCTTGCTGGAGGAGGTGCGGCTGGAGAGGCGTGGAGCCGAGGGTCACCGCAACAGGAGATGGCGGCTGAGATGGGAATTCGCGCACACGTCCTGCTGACAGCACAGGTTTTTGTTGGGTACAATCCGGTCCACCCTCTTGAGAAAATGATCCAGTGATGTCTACGTAGGAGGTTGTTTCTCTTCGGAGAGGAGGGTGGCACTGGATGCCATTGTGGGGGCTGCCGCAGCGCTGTGCGTCGTTCTAGGTTGCAGTCCTGCGGCCCTCGTCCGTCCCTGTGCTGTGAATCTCTGGGTCTGCAGTTCCGTCTTCCTCTTGATTCTCTTCATCTTTTCGCACGGCCTCTGATTCCATCAGGTCTTCATTCAGAAGCTCCTGGTGTGGCCCCGCGAGGCGCTCGGGGAAGTCGAGCTCCTGGGGACCCGGCTCCAGCTTCGTGCCGAGGGTCACTACGCTGCTGAAGATCTCCTCGGACCCCTTCCCCATCTCCCAAGCCCATGGACTTCACGAACAAACTGCGAGCAAAGGTTCTTCCAAACCCCGTGCTGCTTTTTGTGGCCTTGCGGAAGTTACAGTCCTGCCAACATTGCCGCGGGGTTGTTCCTGTTTCATCAGTTGCCTTCCCTGCCTGACCAAAAGTGTGGCATTGGTAATAGTTGTTTCCAGGTACAGTAACTCCTGGGACCACAGGCTGGCGGAGCACCGTGGCGTTCCGGGGCAGATGCAACTTTGAGGCTGAGATGAAAGTCACCCATGAAGTGGGGCTGACCTGGTGCACGGTCAGGCAGCAAAGGAACGTTGAATGGGACCTCTTTATCTCTGAGTATTTCTCTATCTCTTTCTCTATTTCTCTATCTCTGAGACAGAGCAGTGGAAAAACCAGTCCTGGAGAACGGCGTTCGTGACCCAGGCTTTGGTGCCACCCCTCCACACCACAGGTAGCGAGCCCTTGGCTATGTTTTCCAGGTCTCTGGGCTTCTCCAGACGGGAAATTGAGAGGCTTTAGTTTCGTGTTGCCAAAAGCATCAGCACCAAATGGAGTAAGTCTGTCCTTTGCTGCTTGAAGCCTGGCATCCCCTTTCCTCTTTACTAATGTAACTTTGTTCTGGCCTCCTCTTCCAGTACAGTCTTGTCTCGCTGACATAAAAAACCTGCCGGGGTGAATAGGTTCAAAAATCTGCTGAAGGTAAGCACCTTCACAGTAATTTCCCGAGGGGCTGGGGATATAGCTCAGTGGCACAGCGCCTGCCTGGGAAGCCCAAGTTCCTGAGTTCGAGTCCCTGCACCACAAAAAAAGTTTTTTCCTCTAAGTGTTGCCTGAAATTCTTGGGAGCTCTGGTATCTGCATGCTGCACCTCACCACTTTCACCTTGTGAAGGTTGGCTCTGACTTTAAATCTGTGAAACCATCCTTTGCTAGCAGTAAAAAAATGCACCCTAGCTGGGCGTGGTGGAACACATCTGCAATCCCAGCACTCAGGAGGCCGAGGCAGGAGGATCGTTGTGAGTTTGAAGCCAGCCTGGGCTACAAAGTGAGTTTAAGTCCAGCTTGAACTGCACAGTGAGACCCTGTCTCACAAAAAAGCAACCTATTCACCCCGTTTTTTCTTCAAGTCTCCAAACAGGCGTTCAGCTTTCTCTTGAACTAGCACTGAGCTGAGTGGGACTCGATGCTGGTGCTGACCCCGTGTCCTCAGGCTGAGAACTTTCTCCGCCTCGTGCGATACTTTACCAGGCACTTTGAATATCGTTTCTGACTCCACTGGCACAGCGGGCTTCACAGGCTCCCGATCGGCCCTTGTTCTTTAGAGTTGTGCCAACAGTCGAACAGTTCATGTCATAGAACGAGCGACCGCTACCGTCTTTGCACCTTGCTCCAGTCTCAACTGTTTTGCTTTTGTTTCCGCGGCATTCGCTTTGCACGTCCTAGTGGGCCCCTCCACGTCACCACTGCCTTTCCTCTTGCTCCCCAGTGTCCTGGGCTCGGGTTGAGTGCTGCACTGCTGTACCCGAGCCCCCGTACAGGAAGCACACAGCAGCACAGCTGCAACAGTGTCCGTCAGACACGCGAGCTACTTTGGTGATTTGTTCCCCTCTACAAATGTCATACTCCCAGGTCCATTCCTAACGGTGAAGGGTCATAACATAAATGTTCATAATTTGGGCACTTCAGCCAGGTGTGGTGGCGCATGCCTGTAATCCCAGCCCTTGGGAGGCTGAGGCAGGGGGATTGTTGTGAGTTTGAGAGCAGCCTGGGCTACAAAGTGAGCTCAAGACCAGCTTGAACTACATAGGGAGAGCCTATCTCAAAAAGACCGAAAAAAAAATCACAATTTGGGTACTGACTGTAATTCATTCTCTGAATTTTAACATGGAAATCTTACAACTATGCCATTGCTGGTAGACATAATATGCATTTACAACTGCTGTACCGAAAATCAGCTATATTACAATTTTTTATACCATTTTAATATTTTCCTTGAGGAGCTGATGACATCTGGTCTGTTAAGTCAACGGTATTCTTTGATTATTGCAACCAAAGAAGTGGTGCAAGCTGCCCAATGGGACAATTATGCTTGTACCACCAGTGGTTCAAGCTGGCAGGAACAACTAAATTTGAATCAGGGCTGCCTGGCAGAGAGACATACGAATTACGGCCCCGTCTTGATGTGTTAAATGAGACCCTGTCTCAAGAGAAAATAGCTGGGCCGGGGATATAGCTCAGCGGCACAAGCGCCTGCCTGGCAAGCGCAAGGTCCCGAGTTCAATTCCCAGTACCAAAAAAAATTTTAAAAAAATAAAAAAATAAGATCATGTGAGAAAGGTTGAGTTGTAGCTCAGTGCGAAGGGCCTGGTTTCAATTCACAGTACTGGAAAAAAAAAAAGAGGAAGGGGAGCGGCCAGGGACATGGGACTGGCGTTTACTTGAAGTGAGAATAGTCTTGTGGGACTGAGACTAACTCGTGGAGTCTACACCAACTCTGAGTAGTTAATGTTAGTACGCACTGATGGTGTGCAGAGAATAAGAGAGGCCGTTGGTGTCGGGAAATACCCCCAAGGTAACATATATACTCTGGTCGTACAACCAGAGTCGTGTGAGCGGGGAAAGGCCAACAGGAGTCCCAGTGAGATGAGAACCGGTACAAGGTGCCTCCACTTCCACTGCTACTTAATATTATATGTAAGCAAACAATTCTAATTGCTTTAATTTTGCATAATAATTGTGTAGGAAAATCCAAATCTATTTGTAGCTTATGATGTTATTCCTGACAACCCAAGATAACTCAATAGTGAAGCAGAATAAAATAATCTGACAAAGTAGAAGGACAGAAAATCCGCATATAGTTATCAATGCCTTTATATGTGCAAAATATCACTACACTGTGGAAAGCAATATGATGGTGGTTTACAGTAGGTTAGAAACAGAATTATCATAAAGCATGGTACACCCGATTCCACTTTTGAGCACGCAGCAGACATTTCAAATCCGCAGGCTCTGCATCTACAAATGCAACCAACAGAGGCTAAAAAATGTTAGGAAAAGGTTTGGGAAGGTAGGGGAGGAGAAGGGGATGAAAAACAAAATAATTAGTTAGGGCTGGGGATATAGCTCAGCAGCACAAGCGTCTGCCTGGCAAGCACAGGGTCCTGAGTTCAATTCCCGGTACCACAAAATGCCCCCAAAACAAACAAACAAAAGAAATTCAATGTGTTATGTACATGTATGAACTTCCCATGCATAGTGCAATCGTTACGTACTGCAAACACATACTAATAAAAATGTTTTAGATGTTAGGGAGTGGGGTATTGGCACAAAAGCAGACACGTGGCACAGAAGGGAGGAAGTAGACACAACCCCAAACACGTGCACCTGTTTGACCTTTGGGAAAGGGGCCAAGACTTCCACTGGATAAAAGTTAGCCTCTTTAATCAATGGTGGTGGAGAAACTGGATATACTCCCGCAAAAGACTGAGTCTACACCCACACATGTCACCAGGTACTAAACAAAATAAAAATGGAGCAAATAAATGTTTAAACAAACACTTATGCTACTGGAAGATAAATAGGTAAAACTCTTGAAGACATAGGCATAGACGAGGACTTTCTGAACAGAGCCCTATAGGAGCAAAAAACTAAGAAGAATCAACAAATGGGACCCTATCAAGTCACTCTGCACAGCAAAGGAAACAACCGACAGAATGAAGAGATAACATGAGAATGAAGAAAAAATTTTGCTGGCCATTCCTGGGATAGAGGTCTACTACCTAGAATACATGAAGAACTAAAAAAAATTAGACCCCCCCCAGATGAAAGACCCACTCAAAATATGGGCAACTGAGCCAGGTGTGGTGGCACACACCTGTAATCCCAGCATTTGGGAGGCTGAGGCAGGAGGATTGTTGTGAGTTTGAGACCAGCCTGGGCCACAAAGTGAGCTCAAGGCCAGTCTGAACTGCATAGTGAGACACTGTCTCAAAAAGACAAAGCAAGGCAGGGCAACTGAAATGAACAGGTATTTCTCAGAAGAGTACAAATAGCCAATAAATACATGAAAAAATGTTCAGCATCACTGGTCATCAGAGAAACGCAAAATAAAACAACCTTGAGATTTCATGTTACTGCAGAAAGAATGGCCATCATCAAGAAATCAAATAACCATAAATGCACCTGAGGCTGCAGGGGAAAAAACTCTTCTACACATTGTTGGTAGGAATGTAAATTAGTACCACCATTAGGGAAATCAGTATGGAGATTCCTCAAAATACTAAAAGTAGAAATACCACGTGACGCAGCTGGTCTTCTTGGTATCTTCTCCAAAGAGTTAAAGACATCATACTACCTACCCACGCACACCTATGTTTATAACAGCACAACTCATAGCAGTTAAATACTGGAAGTGGCCTATATGTCCATCAGCAGATGAATCGATAAACAAGATGTGGTATTTATATACAATGGAGCACTACTGTGTCACAAAGAAAGATAAACTTGAGTCATTTGTAGGAAAATGGGTACAGCCTGAGAATGTAACATTAAGTCAGACACATGGGTTTAACTATTGAATGGTTTCTTTCATATGTGAAAATCAAAATATAAATAAAGAGCAAAATAAAAGATAGGTAACAGGAAGCAAGGAGTCTGACCTTTTGCAAATGGGAAGGGGACCAAGCAATGGAAGCAGCGGGGAGGGAGGGGAGCCGGGGATTTAAAAAAACGACTGAGATGTGTTCCGAGCACGGACCGACGCCCCATGTGGAATGTGGTCCTTATGTACGACACACATGTACTAATAACAAAGTAAAAATTGGGAAAAAAAGTTCCAGACCAGCCTGTGCAATTTAGTGATTTTTAGCAAGACCCTGTTCAAAAATAAAAAATAAATTAAAGGAAGGACTGGGGATGTAGTTCAGTGCGAAGCCCCCGGATTCCATCCTAGTACTGTTAAAAAAAAATTCAAACATGAAGTAGATAAGAGTCCCCCTCCCACCAAGAGTCACAGGATGCAAGAAAACCCAAAGCCAGGAGGAGCGCTCAGCGGCTCCATACCAGCGCGTATCCACCTAACACTTGGAGTCAGCAGACCCTGAACTGAATTCCTTCAAACTGTGAGCCAATCAAACCTCTCCTCCATTAACGTGTGTCTGGTGTTTGGTCCCAGGGTCCAGAAAGCTAACACAATTGGCTTTGATACTGTCTTTTTTTTTTTTTTTTTTGGTTTTCCTCCGGTACCGGGAACCGAACTCACGACCTTGCGCTTGCCAGGCAGGCGCTTTTGCCACTGAGCTAAATCCCCAGCCCGGCTTTGATACTGGATCCAGGGAACCTGCAGGTGCCACTCACATTCCTCCTCCGAACCACTGGCGAGGGGAAGTAAGAATCAGGTCTCAGTGCAGGGTAACTCCGGGTAAGGCCGCTCCGCCTGCTGCTTCACCCCAAGAAGACGGCACCAGACTTAGCTACGGAGCAGGGTCATCAGGGGCTGCGAAAATGATTCCTATTAATTCCTCTAAGAGTCACAGTTCCTTTGAAAGCAACTGAACTGGCACTGGCTGGGTGGAAAGGAACAGAACTAGCGGGAGGCTCAGAGGGCTTCCTAGTCACACTCCTGCGACCCAGGTGGTCAGAAAATAGGAAAGAAGTCTCTCTCTGTACTTTTGAAGTAGGATGTCTGAATCCTAGGTTATGATACTGGGGTATTTTCCAAAGCCAGGATGGGGATTTCTATTCTGCGTAGCTCAAAACAAAAATGCTCCACAGATGTCCTTTTTTTTTTTAACACTTCAGATTTTTTTTTCAGTTCACACCTTTGGAATTTTTGCGAGCAACACACATTGCCTGCAGATATTTTGTCTGTTCCCTACTAATGTTTATACCTAGTTTAAGAAATTACAACACTGACATTTCTAAGAAATGCTAAATTAACTGAGGGGTACTTTTCTGTTGGTTGTCATTTTTAATAAGAATGTGTATAACAATTTTTGATAAAGCATAAGTTAACTATTGGCTTGAATTAAAATCAAGTATTTTTTTTTAACTAGAATCTCACTATGCAGTTCAGGCTGATTTGAACTCAATGTGTAGCTGAGGTTTGCCTTGAACTCATGGCAATTCTCCTGTCTCAGCCTCCCAAGTGCTGGGATTACAGGTGTGTGCTACCACACCTGGCAAAATCAAGTATTTTCATACTTTTCTATTTTTTTTTTTTTTTTTGTCTTCTTGAGACAGGGTCTTGCTACGCAGTTCAGGCTGGCATTGAGCTCACTTTGTAGCCCAGACTGGCCTCGAATTCACAATGATCCTCCTGCCTCAGCCTCCTAAGTGCTAGGATTACAGGAGTGCACCACCATGCCCGGCCATACTTTTCTATTTGTTTCACGTACTACATAGTGTGAAGATTGTACTTTATCAAATGTATTTTAGACATCTACTGAGATGACTCAGTGTTTTCTATGAGCAAATTCAATATTTTTCTAAACCATCCTTTCTTTCTTAAAATAAACAGCAGGTAGGTTGTGATGTTCCTTGATTAGTCTGGAGTTGATTTGCTAAGATTTTAGTCAAGATTTTTGCTGCTATATGCCTCTGGGTAAGCTTATAAGAGCTCTTTTTTTAGGTGATAGTGTTCTTTGATGTCAGGAGTATACTAGCTTTGAAACACTGACTTTGCAATCTCCTATCATATGCTACAATAGTTCAATCTAGGCATCATGCTCCCTTAGTTTCATTTTTTAAAAATTTTGATGAAACTCATTTATTTCAGTAGAATAAAATAAGCAGCATGGAAGCAAAGTGCTACATAAAAGCCCCACATCACATAAAACCATTGGCTTAAACACTCACAGACGAAACACGTATTCTGGAGGCAGGCTATTTTAACTATCTAAATACCTAGTCATGATTACGGTGCCACAGAAAAGCCATGAGTTACCAAAATTTAAGAATTGGGGCAATAAGCAATTCTAAGCCTTCACCTACCAGGTTATACATCCAGTCTGGGCTTATACTGGAATTAAAGCATTAAAGCGGGACTTTAAAAGTAATAGTTTCCTGAAGAGGACCTTCAGTGGAGTTTCAACTAAAACAGTCTTAGAGCAACATTCATGAGCCTTCTTTGCCCCGCGATGAGGGCCAGAGTGACACCTGAAGGGTTTTTAGGGCGCGTTCTGTGAGGGGAAGGCAAAATGCGCCATTTTCAGATGTGCGGTCAGGCGCTATAACCCCCACACAAGCAGGTCCCCAGTTACTTGATGGGTGAGGGTAGACAAGGACATCAGGTTAAAGGATGTGCACACTGCTCAGTTATAAACTGCAGGTGCATCTCATGGAAACACGCAGCAAGATCACAGAGGTCCAGAGGCCATCTCAAGTACGACCAGTTTTAAATGGAAGGAAGGCTGCTTCTAGCACACAATCTCAGCTTAGGTTGACGGCACGAGGATTTCTTCCTCAGGCGACATGCTACCTGGTCTCCCCAGTTGGGTCAGTGATTTCTAGTATTTCTAATAGCTTGTGCGATGAACCAAGACCTCAGAATGTATTTTCTCATGGCAATAAAGTTATAAAACGGTAATCTATAACTTTCCTGACATGAGGTCTTCATAAAGTCCTTGCGTTTTTTAGAATTTTCCAGCTGCAGCTATAAATGTAACAGAAACAACCTGTGAACAACTTTAAAATGCTGAGTTATTAAGTTTAAGATAATTTTATTTATATAATAGTAAGCATGTACTTATTTTAGATAGACATAATAGAAAACTGGCTGTCAAATGAAAATAGAAATTATGTCTGATAGTTAATAGCTCCAAACTCCCTGTAAGAATAAAAATTAAATTTGCCTTTAAAATAATTTTATGACTTGTTTTTCCCTTGTCTGTAACTTCAGTTAGTTAAAATTGCAGAGAGACTTTATGAATACCCTCCCCTAAACTATTCAAGATAATTTTCACAGACTGGTCTAAAATCTAAATTTCATTTACACTGAATTATAAAAAGGAAATTAACTTATCAACACATTTCTAAATGGAAGCTGGAAACTGCTTATATTTAAAAATTAAGGGGCTGGGGATTTAGCTCAGAGGCACAGCGCCTGCCTGGCAAGTGCAAGGTTGTGAGTTCGGTTCCTGGTACCAGAAAAAAAACAAAAACAAAAAAAAAAATTAAAATTAAATCCTCACTAGTAACATCCGAATGCTGCTAACCGAACATGCTGGGCAATGTTTTCCATGATTATATGGTCTCCACAGACATTGTGATAAAATTATCTTACTAGCATATGTGCTAACAGCACTGAGATACTGATTTGTTTCACTGAAAATCTTTCTTGGGCTTTGATTAGGTAGACAATTCTGAGTAAAGAACTTCTATCACTGCTTCTTGGGCCCTGAGCTTTTCCATTAACACGATACACGACATGGTACATTATGTATATTCCTGCAATAACTAAAATTGATTGTGATTACAAAGCTAGGCATATAATACATCTCAAAAGATACATACTTCAAGGCACAGCAAACATTCAAATCCTAAGATCCTCCCTGTTAACTCTAGAAGAAAATCAAGCGATTTTCTGCTTGGCCTCTTTGTTCCTTAAGACAAAGATCTGTGAAGGACTGTCTCTTTCTTTTCTTTACTGTGTGTGCATACTGGACAGAAGGGAGTGATAATAGCCTATCAAAGTGGTTACAAAGTATTTTGTCTTCAACTAATGTCCAGTAACAAACATGTGATCTCATTTCCTCAGAAATGTTTGACCAAAATAAAGTTATTTTCACTTAAGTTATTTAGAGCACAAAGTCACAGAATGGGCAGTCCCAATGTATCTCCTACGAATGACACTTTAATGAAGCTACTTGAGTTAGGCTGGCCGGAGCCTGGAGCCCGGAGCCCGGAGCCCATCCTGTGCCCTGTCATGGAGCCCCGCTACAAACTCAAGAGCCCAGGATAATCCTTCTGAATGGCACTTCCCAGCGAGAGGGCCCTCAGATTCTGATTTTGGTGGAGTTTATCATGGACGCATAGTACTGCCACCAGAGTATCCCGTGAAACCACCCAACATTGCTCTCCTAACAGCTAACAGACAATTTGAAGTGGGCAAGAAAACCTATGTGGGCATCCCAGGACATCACCCTGAAACTTGGCAGCCTTCATGGGTATAAGGACAGTATTGCCAGCCATCATCGGGTTTATGCCAACAGAAGGAGAGGCAGCTACAGGCTTTCTGGATTACACACCTGAAGAAACAACAGCACGTGCCAAAAACTCACAAGATTTCTGTGGTGAAGGCTGTGGCCCTGCCATGAAGGACGTCCCGTCGCCTTTAAAACCTGGAAGCGACTCAAGTCAGGCTGACCAAGAAGCCAAGGATCTCGCGAGGCAGACCAGATTCAAGGCAGAAGTC
Source organism: Chinchilla lanigera (assembly GCF_000276665.1). Taxonomy (NCBI): domain Eukaryota; kingdom Metazoa; phylum Chordata; class Mammalia; order Rodentia; family Chinchillidae; genus Chinchilla; species Chinchilla lanigera. The sequence goes on along the minus strand of NW_004955444.1, from coordinate 6,425,013 downwards.
ACTTCATCCGGAAAGACTATTGCTGAGTCAGAGATCAACCACTCTTCACTAAATGATTTAGGAGATAACACACCTACAACATTCCAGGGTGCTGCGGCCAGCACTTCGTACGGAGGCCAGGATCCCTCAGCAGCACCCTTTCCACAACCTACCCGACCTGTGGCTAAGCACACTTCCATGAGCCCTCGACAGCGCCGGGCCCAGCAGCAGAGTCAAAGAAGGTCGCCCATGTCGCCAGAGGCGCACGCTTCCTCATCCAGCTCTGTGGCTGACCATTGCAAGCCAAACTTTTCATTCCTATACATTTGTGTATCTTGTGTTACCTCGTTTCTCTAGTAAACCCTGATACACAGGGCCAGCAGCCAGGAGACAACCACACAGAGCACGGAGCATCAGCTGTACCGATGGTCACCCTGACTTTGGCACCGGGAGCTCTTATATCCCGACAAATATACATGGCCAATGAATATATATTTGACTTTGAGTTTTAATACCATTTTGTGAATTTGGAGCTGGGACTCCGCTGCTTCATTAAACATTCTGCATTGGGTATAATCTAAGCATTGTCTGCAGAGAAATTATTTTGTACCTACCCTTCATTCCTTTTTTGATCTTTATAAATTCAATATAAATTTATCTAGACATTCAGACTATGCCAAGCAGTGTCCTGCTTAGTTTAAGAGACAGTTCCTTAGCTCACTGTTTGATCTGCTTCACAGGGAAATAACTTAGTTATTTCTCTTGCCTCAGTTTCTTTTTCTTTAAATTTGCTGTACCTGTCCATACAGTTCTTTGAAATTTTCAGATAAAAGATGGTATTTTAAGTTCCTATGTGTATTATTAGTTACTCAATACCATTTATTGAGTATTCCTATTTAGACAGAATGATATAGGTACAGAATTGAAAAAAGGCAAAAAATTCCCTTTTCTCTCCTTCTTTCCTTCCTTCCTTCCTCTTTCCTTCCTTCCTTTCCTTTTTTTTTCTTTCTTTCTTTTTTTTTCTTTCTTTCTTTTTGGTCTTTTTGACACAGGGTCTCACTATGCAGTTCAGGCTGGCCTTGAATTCACAGTGATCCTCCTGCCTCAGACTCCTGAGTGCTGGGATTACAGGTGTGCACCACCATGCCTGGCTTCCCTTAATTTTAAAAAATCACTCATGCTGGGCATGGTGATGCATTCTTGAAATCCTAGCACTTGGGAGACTGAGGCAGGAGGACGCCATGATGAGCTCAAGGCCAGCCTGAATTACAAAGTGATTGTCACAAAATAAAACAAAAAACAAAAGCAAAACAAAACAAAAAATTCAATTACAAAATCATCCTGTCTCGTGTCTTTGGAAGGAATCTCGGCAACTACTTTATTCTACAGTTACAGCAACTTTCTAGGAAATCACCCACTTAATCACTATTTAAAAATTCTTGGTGTGGTATAAAAATCCATAAATGTTTTTATTTTGGGGTACTAACTTTTTTCACAAGTTCTGGTGATTTTTTGGGTAACTGTGCAGTTTTGCTTTCTTTTAGTGTGTTCCACAATGTTTGGAATCACCTCTCTGAAATGTTCTACTTTACCAAGTTGTATTTTACAATCGCTTATTTTTGAGGCACTAGGGATTGAACCCAGGACCTCAACCTCAGCTGAACTACATCCCCAGCCGTGTTCTACAGAGCCTGCTTTTTCGGAGACAGGGTCTCCCCGGGCCACTCAGCTGCCCAGGCAGGGCTCAGAGGTGACTTTCCCGCCTACCCTCAGCTTCCCCCAACAGCATAGACTGTGATGTCCGGCTTTTGGTAATTTCTTAATTTTGTTGTCGCTGGCATTTTTCACAACTTTGTTTCAGTGCTAGGAATGAACCCAGGTCCTCCTGCTGAGTAACATCCCAGCTTTTTTTCGCTGGCCTCAAATTTGTGATCCTCCTGCCTCAGTCTCCCAAGTACCTAGGAATATAGATGTGCCATCATACTTTCTTTTTCTTTGACTATTTTGATGTTTAAAAAACAATAGAAACCTTTTGGGTTATACCTAGGAATAGAATTGCTGGATCATGTGCAATCCTCTTTTTTCTTCGCAGAGCTGGGGACGGTTCTACTTAACTTTCTGAATTGCCTTTTTCACAGAGCTGTACCATTTCACATTCCCACCGGCAATGTAGGGAGGTTCCAAGCTGTACATAGCCTGGACATTTGTTACTGAAACTAGCCTAGTGGTAACTCGCTGTAGCTTTTGTTACCATTTCCCTGATGACTAAGTACTGGAGCATGTTTTCACGTACCGTTTGGGTCACCTGCGTATCTTTTCTGAAGAAATGTCTGCGCAGCAACTATTACCATTTTTTATGGACGGGCACCAAAGACTGTCAACCAGCCAATGCGGAGCCCCGCCGTCTCCGGCGAGGTTCCCAAGAGACCAATCCCTCATGTCAGCTTTTATACATGGACAGTTTGGGTGTGAAACTCATGGACCCAGCAGAACAGAATTAAGACACCTTTACACCAAAGAGTTTGATTGAGTTTAATAAACATTTATTGAATGTGCTTAGCACTGTGTTAAACACCAGGGAGGTTAAGTACCACCGCAAGAACTGAAACGCTATCCTCGTCTCAGTTGTCTTTAGAGGGTATACACTGGACAGAACTGCCACCAGGCAGACGATGAAGAGTTTCACTGAGAATCAGAACATACAACTTTGCATTGTTTCATAAGCTTTCGGCTTCTTATGACTCTAGTACGGCCATGCAAATACATTAGACCCCATAACTTTATGGACCTGTTTTCTTAGAAAATTTTTCACTGGAGAGTATCTTTACTATTTAAGGCGGTATTTTATTTAAAAAAAAATTTGTTTTGAGACAGGGTCTGGCTTTGCACTTTATTTATTTTTTTTGTTTTGTTGTTTTTGTTGTTTGGTTTTTCTCCGGTACCGGGAACCGAACTCACGACCTTGCGCTTCCCAGGCAGGCGCTTTTGCCGCGGAGCTAAATCCCCAGCCCCTGGCTTTGCACTTTAAACTGGCCTGGAACTGACCCCGTAATTCAGCTTGGCCTCAAACCCCTAGCACTCCAGCCCTGAGTGCTACGATTAAGGTGTGCAGCAGCACACCCGACGACTTTCTGTGTGCGTGCGTGCGTGGTACTGGTGACTAACCCCACGCTAGCAGAGCATTTTACCACTGAGCGACATTTCTGTTCTTTTAAATAAATTTTAGAGACGAAGCTGGCCAGGCTGGACTCAAATTTGCCACCGCAAAGCAGTGTAGAACAGGAATCCTGCTTAAACTCTATGTACTTCAAGGAAAGTAACATTGTTTTCCACTATAAAACAGCAGTTTTACAAGATTCATTTGAGTTGCAACTTTGTAGCATTTCTTTTTGTTCAGTACTGGGGACTGAACTCCGCTTATACCCGCCAAGCAAGCATGCCGCACTGAACTATACGCCTAACTTCTTACAATTTACTTTGTGGTACTGTGGATTGAACCCAGGAGCTACTGCGAGACCCCCTCCCCGTACGCAGGGTCTTGCTAAATGGCCCAGGCTGGCCTCGAGCTTGGGAGCCTCCTGGCTCAGCTTCCAGAGCTGCTGGCACTACACACGCATCGTGCCTGGTTGACACACTCTCCTCTGCCAAAGCTGATGCTTGGTGACTGCTTTAACAAGGAAAATGGAGCGACGGTTTTCACAGATATACCAGAAAGGACAATATTTTTGTTAAAATATTTGTTTACAATACTTTAGCTACTATCATTTTTTTTCCAAAGCTAATCTTGCAATTTTAAACTTGACTCTGTCACAGGACATGCTATGCAGGCTGGGTTTACTGCATCGGTTCCTTTAGTTCTATCCCTCCTTCCCGACTCAGCCTGGCCACTCGCCTGGAATCTGCAGGGTTAGATAAAAATCCACCCATTACTGTGAAGCACTTCAAAGCATTTCCCACCAGTGAGGCCGCTCAGAGACCAGCTCTGGCTCGGCTGCAGCTCAGTGACACAGCGCTTCCCTGGCTGGTGTGGGCCTCGGGTTCACTCTCCAGCACCACCTCCCGCCCCACCATGACCTCCGAAGGACGGTCCCAGAAACATGAGCAACAAATAGCCCCAAGTGACGGACGTTCATGTGGGAAACAATGTTTTTTAAAAGTATGTAGGGTATAAGCACTTAACTCCCTATCTATACCCCATTTTAGTATTTTATATATCTCAAAATTTTAACAGACGTAGCTCTCTACAATCTAAGCATCTTGTTTTTTGAGACAGGATCTCACTGTGCAGTTGACTGGCCTTGAACTCACTACCTAGCCCAGGCTGGCCTCCAGCTCATAGCTTCAGCCTCTTGAGGGCTGGGGTTGCAGCATATGCCACTAGGCCGAGCACATGTTTTATATAACCAGCACTAAGGTCTGGATCTAGTATCTCACTGCAAATTACTCTGTGACCTTGGACTACTGAAAGTTGTTTTTTTTTTTCTCCTTTTGAGACAGGGTCTCGCTCTGCAGTTCAGGCTGGCCTTGAGCTCACTTTGTAGCCCAGGCTGGCCTCGAACTTGCAGTGATCCTCCGGCCTCAGCCTCCCGAGTGCTGGGATTACAGGCGTGTGCCACCACACCCGGCTCTTGCAGTTTCGTCTTCGATTTTTCTTTTAAAAAAACCTCAAAAAACAAGACAGGCCGTATTGGCTGATATGAATGGTGGCTCTAAGAAACTAAATAAAGCTTTATTTTCAAAAGTACCTGAATGAAACTATGGAAAAGACAACCGCCTTGAGGGCCTAAAGAACGCGTACATAACAACTCAAAATCATACTTGCGACTACACAGAAATTCTGAAAGTATTCTAGAGCAAAAATGACATTACACTGGCTCAAGAATACAATCAAGTCCATGCCAAAATTTAACAGTGAGGCTAAGCCAGTCAGTATGCAGGGGGAGGATTAAGCACAAACTTTATTTCATGATGTAACAGGAGGTTCTGATGGAATGATTTTAGATGCTCAGAAGCCAACAAATTTGAGGCAGTGGGCTATGTCAGTGGCAGAGCACCGGTTTAGCTTGCGTGGGGCCCTGAGTTTGATCCCAGCACTACACAGAAAGTCACCTAACTGGAATTTTTCTTATCCTGATCTGTCATTTTAAGATATAGTTCAGTGGCACAGCATCTGCCTGGCAAGCGTGAGTTTGTGTTTGATTCCCAGTAGCAAAACAAACAAACCTCATGCTTTCCTAAATAATAAAGCTATATAGCCTATCACAAAAATTTTCACATATAAGATATATGTAGGTCAAATACAGTGAAATGTTTCTGTATCAAAAACTGAGCAGACAGTGGCATGTACCACTAATCCCAGCTACTGGGGAGGCTGAGGCAGGAGCTTTACGAGTCTGAGGCCACTCTGGGCTACGCAGATTAACAAAAACTAACAAAAGCAAGTACTTATATCACAGGGGCGGGACGACCCGTGCCTGCGTCCTTGATGAGAGCAACATGTAAAAACACAAAAGGCGGAGCTTGGGAATGTGGCCCCACAGGAGGACACTGGTTAGTCAGCATGCATGAGCTCTGGGTTCAATCCCTACACTGGAAAGGTACCGTATTCTCAGCTAGACACACGAAATACATACAGAATCATAAATGCATCTAGTTCGGGATAAATTACTAAGTTAGTGACTGAGCGAAACATGAGGTTTAGGTTGAGCAGTCATTAAATACACTGGAATGGAACCAGAGCATGAAAAGTTCCAAAAAAAGGCAACAAAGCTTTTGTAAGCAGGAAGAGGGATTGTAGGGAGGGTAGGGGAATGGGGAAAAATCAAGTTATATCCCGTACAGGTACAAGTTCTCTCTAATGAATGTGATCATTATGTACACCTAAAATGTACCAACAAACCTACCTTAAAAATTTCCTTTTCTATTAGCCAATTACTGACAACCAGGCCTAAAAACTAGATTTTCTACATATACCAAGCAGAAAAAAGTAACCTCAAAGACTTTGAATTACTCTTAGTGGTTCTAGCGATCGAACCCACAGCCTCACACACAGCAGGGGCGAGCGGCCTCCTGAACCACAGCCCCTGGTCAGGGCCCGGTGTGTGACACTGCCAAAGAGAGAAGCAGCAAAACCCCGCTTTGCAGTTTGTAATTCTGATATGTTATAACCTGGGTTTTAAGCATTAGTCACAATCTCATTCACTACAGAAATAAGGGGGCGAAACATTACCCTGTGGACGCGCAACTTCCCACTTCTACAGAGCTGAGAGGCCACAGACTGTTCAAGCGGCTAACAAGGCCCAGACTTCCCCACACTCAGGTCTGTGCTCTGATATACCAAACAGTTCGAGGCTAACACGTATTTCCCCGTACCAACAAATCATCAAGTATACTCCGTAAGAATCTACCATAAAAGGAATACAAAACACCAGCACAAATATAACTCGCCTGATATTAAACCAGATTTATAGACTGCAAAAAATACTGTGTAAAATCTGGCATCTCTGGAGTACTAGACCGTAGGTGGGTTTTGTGTGGTGCTGAGGATGGAACCCAAAGCCGGCACGCAGGGAAGCCCTCCACCCATCCCATCCCCGACCCCCTTGTGCACTTCATCAAACTCAGTTAACCTGAGCTCAACGGGGCACTGCACAGTCCGGATAGTCAAGCCTCGCTGATGTACACGAAAATTTCCTCTATTTAGGCAGCAACTACTTGGGTTTAAATACGTCAGTATTGAACGGTAATTTTATATTATAATTCAGAATATTTTTACTCTTTTCAAAGAAGAATCAATAAGCTTAGCAAAATGATTTGTACTAAGATGACAGATCCATGCATAACACAATCATAACAAGATGTCTAAATGTATTTCAGCATGAATTGAATTTACTGTACATAAATTCTACGTTCAACACCAACAAGTACCATCAAAAAGGGACCATTAATAACTGCAAGATAAGCAATTGAAAAAGCATAACCTAGACAACGCAAAACTGAAACATTGATTGAATAATGATTTTGTACTATTTTCTGTACAGAAAAAACTGGGGGAAAGATTTACACATAATTTTTAAAAATAAGCTACTTTCTATGAGTTTAAGATGGGTAAGATAGCCAGGCCCGGTGGCGCACTCCTGTAATTCCAGCATGCGAGAGGCAGGAGGATTGCTGCAAGTCCGAGGCCAGCCTGAACTGCATAGTGAGACCCTGTCTCCAAAAAACAGAACCAAAAAACCGGTAAGGTTTCACTACTATATATTATGTTAAATTTGACCAAAACAATTCCCACATCAAATGGCAAGGTACCCTGAAGCAAAAGATTGCATGAACCTTTCACGGAGAGATAAGGCCAAAAAGTTCAAATACCGGGCCGGGGATAAAGCTCAGCGGCACAAGCACCTGCCTGACAAGCACAAGGTCCCAAGTACAACTCCCCGTGAAGAAAAAAAAAAAAAAGCCAGGCGTGGTGGCGCAGGCCTGTAATCCCAGCACTTGGGAGGCTGAGGCAGGAGGATTGTTGAGAGTTTGAGACCAGCCTGGGCTACGAAGTGAGCTCACGGCCAGCCTGAACTGCACAGTGAGACCTCATCTCAAAAAAACAAGAAATAAAATAAAATAAAATTTCAAATACCAAGTGTTTGCCATACCCTTCTACCAACAGATATTAACATGCTATTTGCTGAAAAGCACACAGCTTTGCCTAGTCTTGTTTCAGTTTTAATGTCCTAAACTCAAGGCTACTTCTGGATCCAATACAAAGTCATCTACAAAAATTGGTCAGAGTTTGACTTTATTTCTAGCTGTCCTCTTTGGAAATCATCATTTATGTTTAGAGTTGATGTTTTCGCTGCCAAGTAGCAAACTATTTTTATGCCTACCACAGAACACCCCCAGCCCCATAACGTAATTATTATACTTGATAATCTTCTAAAGTACGTATCAATGTCTTAAGAACTTGCTTTAAAAATACGCAACTGCTTTGAATTAGCTGGAAAGTACTAGGTTTTCTTTTTTGGGTATTTTCTGTTTTGAGAGTCTTAAAAAAGTTGTCCAGGCTGGCTGCAACCTTGTGATTCTCCCAAATAGCTGAGGTCACAAGTGTGTGTGGTACCACAGCCAGCTTTAGCTCGTTTTGATGAGAAACAAGCTGAACATTATGTTTACAGATCCTATGATAGCTCTAAGACAGACAACACTAAGCTCAACTCCAGTGCCTCTGTTCCCACGTCTAAATAAAGATGCTCCCTTGTAGTTTTTCTTTTAGTCAGGGTCTTGCTATGTAGTTCTGGCTGGCCTTGAACTCACAACCCTGCTCAGCCTCCTGCATGCTGGGATTACAGGGGTGTGCCACCCACGCCTGGCATGACTTATATGAGTTTGATACCAGAAACCCACTGCTGATGGTACTACACTTACTGGAACTTACTGTAATTATTAGGAGATAACTTATGTACCACATGTAAGTGTACTGTAAAATGTTCACTGCGTCTCTCCACATCTTTCTGTTTTACAACATGCCAGCTGGGTGGAGGAAGACTAGAACCGCCTGCCTCTAAGGTTTCGGTACAGTTCACAGAGTGTTAATACACACGGAAAGAGGCAGACGCATCCTGAAAAGGGACCGTGAAGGAAGAAGACAGTCACAGCGGGAGCGCTATGAGAATGTAACGTGAGGCTGCAGCACTTTGGATGCCCGGACGCACCACACACAGAACCCTCGAGTCAGGTTCTTCACCTGCTGACCGTCTGGCTACAGTTCACACAGGTACAGCCCCGAAAGTTGTAACTAGTAACCTTCCAAACTAGCTTTTAAATTAAGTTCTTAAATTGTAGCAATAAACAAAACACAATGCATTTAAACAATACTGCAGTTTATAAAAAAACACATTTAAGAAAAACTCTTATTCTCTGAGAGTTATATAAAATGTTTTGACTAAGTTATAAATGTTCATCATGTAATTATTTGCATAACTAGTAATGCTTATCAGTAGCTATAAGATCAGAACTTTTTAAAAAAAACACAAAAAACATAAAAATACGAAGTCCCGTTATTTTACCTGTAGAACATGTTCATTTATGCCTATGTTTCAGCATTTGTGATATCATCATTATTCTAATTTTAAAAGTTACATCCAAAAGATAAGGCAAAACCACCTACGAATTGGCATATCTGTTTATTTCTGTTTGTGAAAACGTCCTTAATTTGCTGATGTGGCAAACAAATAACTCTGCTATGCAAAAAACAGAAGATAATCTGCTTTGCAATTAACTGTATAGTTCAACTGCAGACAGGCAACATGCTATATATGAAAAAATTACTAACTGAACTACAAGTATTAAATACTGAAAAATTAACAGTTTGTTATAATTTATTTTATTTAACAATCTAGGAAGTTCGCGGCCATCAGCAGTTCCAGCGCTATCTCTGGCGCGATGGGAAACTCGGGAATCTCGGTGGAGCTGTTAGTGTAGCGAACCTTGTAGGTGAAATACATGCAGACTTTCGAGAGCACGTGTGAAGGGATCTCTCTGAAATTGACCTCATTGGTTTCGTTTTCAGCAAACTGACCTGTAAAACAAAAGGATTGTTGTATGTGACGGGCTGAACAATGGCCCACACCCCAATTTTCATTTTGATTCAGGATCTTGCTAAATGACTAACTTGTCCAGGCCTGGCCGGAACTGTAGCCCTTCTGCCTCTGCCTCCCAGAGTACTGGGGGTGACCTCCACTTTGCCTCGTATAACCAAGTCTTTCTTTATAGGATGAGTCTAGCTAATAAAAAAAGCAATTATAGAATTACCTGAAATCATCATTTTGTAATCACAAATGAAGTGAATCTCAATAGTCACAATGAATGCTCAAATCACTGTATGAAAGGCAAGAGTAAGCTGGGCACGGTGGCGCACACCTGTAATCCCAGCACTCGGGAGGCTGAGGCAGGAGGATCATTGTGAATTTGAGACCAGCTTGCGCTACAAAATGAGCTCAAGGCCAGCCTACACTGCACAGCGAGACCCTGTCTCAAACAAACAAACAAACAAAAAACAACAAAAAACCCCCAAACAAACAAAAAGTCAGAGTGGGGAGTTTTTCATGGATGAATCAGCTTGACGGTCCTGGAGCCCACTTACCCATCTCGACACTGCTAAAGATGTGATACAACTGGAATACAGTTAGTACGTGAGGTGCTGGGCCCCATCCCCAGAACCATGAACGGGACAAAAAAAGCAAAAAGCAATGAAAAACCCTCACAAGTTGAGAGAATACAAAAATAGCATTTATAAAGTACCCTTGACTAGAAATAAGAACTAGAGTCTAATAAAATCTCTACAATTCTGAGCGTATAGGAAGAAATATTAAATAAATCCAAAACGTGGGCATTACACCAATGACCTCGTTTCTCTGAAAAACTTGACAGTTTGTGTGAAAATGGGAAGGTACACGAGAACTCTGACAGTCTGCAAGTGAAGTGCGAGTCTGCTTGAAATACTGAATTAAAGGGAGGGCAGGGAGAGGTGAAGTGAGATACGATGGACAAAATGTCAGGAACTACTCAAGGTGGCTGATGAATGCATGGAGGGTTATTACACCGTTCTCACTACTTCTAGTATTTCCATACCAAAAATGCAGAAAAGCAATTGTAATGGATACTAAATAACCAAAACAACATTGACACAAATAAAAATTAGAAGCTTCAGACAGCCCAGGTATCAAACTTACTACAAAGATGTAGTAATCAAACACTGCGGTACCTGTGTAAGAATAAACAGACTGACAGAGCCACGAGCTCAGAACTAAACCCACGCACATCTGTGTCCACTGACTTTTAACAAAGGTGCCAAGACCATGCAGAAGGGAAGGGATGGCCTCTTCAGCAAATGGCACCACGTGCAAAAGAATGAAGCTGAACAATTACTCTACATCATAGAAATTAAAACCAAAGATAAAAGTGCTGAACCCATAAAATTAGCAGAAAATACAGGGGAATCTAACTTCATGAAACTGTGGTGATGCTGGATTTGGCAATGGATTTAGAAGTGAAAGAAAAATAAAATAGAAAAATAAATCATATTTCAACAAAATGAAAAAGTATTTTTCAAAATTAACATTATTTAATTGCTCCGGATAATATCATCAGGAAAAACACCACCAGGGAGCTCAGTGGAGGAATGCCTGAGCAAAAGGCTTCACCACTTTTCCAAAGATATACAAGTGGCTGTAAGGCACGTGAAGACAGTCAACATCAGGCATTATGGAAAAACAAATCCGACACCACAATGAAGTATCACTTCACGTTCACCTGGAAAGCTACAACCAAGAAGGGCTGGGGATGGACCACAGTGGTAGAGCACAGCCTAGCATGTGTAAGACCCTGGGTTCAATGCCCAGTACTGGCGGGGAAAAAAAACCCAACCAAAAAAGGAGGTAACCACAAATACTGGCCAGGACACGTAAAAGCTCTGTTATGCTATCTATTGGTAAAAACATAAATGGTTCTTCTGCTGTGGAAACATTTCAGCGATTCCTCTAGAAGTTAAACCTAAGAATGATCAAGCAATTCCACTCCAAAGAATATATACAAAAGACACGAAAGAAGGTATTCAAATAAATAATCGCTACGCAAATGTCCACAGCAGCACAACTCATCGTAGCCTAAGGTGGAAACAACCCCAAAATTCATCAGCTGAAGAACAGAAAATGTGGCACGTTCACCCAATCAACTCTCACTTAGCAGCACTGCCACTCCTGCCACCCAGCACAGCGAGTCTGGGAATCACCAATGCCAGGCGGAAACAGCCAGGCACACAGGGCATCTATTTTATGATGCCGCTTGTATGAAATGTCCAGAACAGGTACATTAACAGCAGACTGTTAGCTGCTGAATACGGGTGGGGAGAGAGCAGACAACAAAAGCCTAGTGAGTACGGAGTTTCCTTCGAGAATACTGGAAAGGTCTCGGAATTAGAAGCGATGGTCACACAACACTGTGAAGGCAGTAACTGTTGCTAACTGTACACTTTAAAATTTAATTTATGTGAATTTTTAACACTAAATTTATTTCAAGAAGAAAAGGTTAAGAATCGATCTGGAAAGTGGTAACTTCTATAAACTTTATACACAATTAGAACAAAATCACGAATCAGTTGTAGTGAAGGCGTTGACAGTGAAACCCAACGTAGGGAAACATCTTTCTATCGCAATACAATCACTTTAGTCTTTAGAGAGTCAATAACCAAGAACAGAAAAGGGCACAAGCCAGTTTTTTCCCAATCAATAAAATCATGCAATAATGTTGGAAGAGTAACTCTCACTTTAAATGTTCAGAGTTGTTTGATTCAACTTAAAAAACACATTCCAGAAACAAAAGAAATACAAAGGAAAACAAAGAACTGCACTTACCGGGGCCACTCAACATGGCCTTTATTGTTCCTGATGTGAGTGCGTGTTCTCTTTTTACGATAAATTCATGACCGTCAGAAGATATCAATTTGACGTACATAGCATCAGGGCCTTCACAGCCACCGTAGGTTTTCTCCTCTCCATCTAAAGTAAGTAATGAGGTGAGTTTTGTGTTACATATGCACAGCATTAAAAAGAACAGTGCCTGGAGTAGGGGCACATGCCTGTAATCCCGGTAGTGTGGGAGGGTGAGGCAGAAGGAGCACACATTTGAGGTCAAGCTGGGAAAATCAGCAAAGCTAGGTCAAAACAGAAAATAAACACTAGGGATGTACCTCAATGGTAGAATGCCCTGGGTTCCATGCCAGGGCAGAAGGGAGGGAGCGAAGGAAAGATAGATGGATGAGTTAGGTTAACATTTAAGGGCTTCAAGATCAAAAACATTTCTGAAAGGTACCGTTACCAAGACTTAAGTTTTTAACACCTTGTTTTACTATTTGCTAAATATCTTCCACTGTCCTACAAACTCTGGATCAAAGAATACAACACTAGGTGAAAAACCTACCAGAAATTTTCAAGGAAGTATTTTTTTGTGCTACTAAAAGTAGCACATTCTAATGTGAAACCTAAGATAAAAATATTTAAATGGTATGACTTTAATTATATGTGGAATCCTTTTTTAGAAATAAAATGCACAGCTGGGGATATAGCTCAGCGGCACAAGCGCCTGCCTGGCAAGCGCAAGGTCCCGAGTTTGATTCCTGGTACAAAAAAACCCAAAAGAAATAAAATGCATAGTTTATGATTTAATGTTTATATGCCATATTAGATAACCTTGCTTTGGAAATCCCAAGTCTAGAAGTTGAAGCTTCTTTCACTCACCATTTTATTTCTGATCCATAAAAGCAATCTTAGAATTATTTATTGTAAATTTAAATTACTGGATGACTGAAGTAATACACACAAAATATCAGTCTTTAAAAATTCAAAGTAGAAGCTAGGCATGGTGACGCACGCCTGTAATCCCAGCACTCGAGAGACTGAGGCAGGAGCAGCACCGTGAGTTCAAGGCTAGTGTTGAAGTTGGAGAGTAATTACATGTGCAGGAAGAAGCCAGCCCGAGAACATGGGAGCTCCTTGAAGCACTAAATAAGCTGTCGCATCTTGTTAACTGATTGCTGGGCAGAGAGGCGGATGGGCAGTTCTCCTTCTCAGCTTAGGAGAGAGAGAAGCTCAGTGGTACAGTGGTTGTCTACCATGTACAAGGCCCTGGGTTCAATCCCTAGCACCACTACCAAAATGGAAAAAAAAAAAAAAAAAAAAAAGGTGAGAAGAGAGTGCATCTGCTAGCAGGTATCTATCCTGGCTTCAGCTGCAACTATCTGCTCAGCATAACTTTTTTGTCACCAAAGAACCTTGCTCCATGCCCCAACACAGGGAATACCATTTAAAGGACACCAGAGAAGCTGTGCGTGGTGGCTCAGGCCTGCAGGCCCAGCATGGGGCTGAGGCAGGAGAATGGCAGCCTGGGCTGTGTAGTGAACTACCCTCGACTCGGGTGAGACTGTCTCAAAAACAAAACCAAACAAAATAAAACAAGCCAAACAAGGAAACTAAAAAAACAAGCTAATACAATAAGGGACACCTTATTGAGTCCTGGATTAAAGAAAAAACAAAAACAACAAAAAACCTGCTGTGCAGAACACTACCAAAACAGCTGGAAAATTCTGACATGGACTAAATTAGAAGACAAATGCAGAAGTACGCAGGTGCAAAGTGTTGTATGAACACTCAACAACAGAGGAGCAGCACACAGCATGCAGAGAAAGCAAATCCGACAAAACATTCACCATCTACGAAAAGCTATGACAGGGTATTATTCTTGCAATTTTCCATAAAAAAAAAAAAAAAAAAAATCTGGAGGACCCAAAGATACAGCTTCACAATTAAGACTTCAAGTGCATGGATTTCTAGCAGTTTTTTTGCCAACATCTAAGAAAAATTTTAAAATATCAATTATTTCAGTTTGAAACTGTTTCTAATATATTTTGCAAGACAAACCACTTTATGTTAGGAAAGCTACAAATTTCTGAAGGTGCAATTACTCACTAGATATTATCAACTAGATCTGGCACAATACTCTTACTAATCTGCCTTTCAGGAATATACAATAAACAAGCTCTTGACATAACAACTCATTTCAGTTTAGCTATTTCCTGACTTGCGTTCAACGACTCAGAAGGCCCATCTTTCTTTACTGGAGAAGAAAAACTAGCTTCTACTAATTGAAACAGAGAAATTACCTTTCTATAACTTACCCATTATGTTCTTCTAAAATTCTACTCTGGTTCCACAGGAACTTTAGTGGTTTCCTGAAAATATAAAAATGTAGTATTAAGATTAACGTTGTAACAGACACGTTTTCATTCATTACTATCTAATGTGTCCTTAATCATGATTCCAACACACAAGTCTATCAAACTGAAAAGTACCACAATGTTTTGTGAGCTAGTACAGGCTTCAAAATTGCAGGAAGAATATTTCAAACAGACAAATAACATAACCATGATAAACTGACTGGGGGTGGTAGCAGTGAGGGGAAAGGTTGTGAAGTGCATGCCACGTGAAGAGTGAACAGGAAGCTGGGCGGTGGCGCATGCCTGTAATCCCAGCACTTGGGAGGCTGTGTTTGAGGCCAACCTGCACTACACAGCAAGACTCTGGCTCAAAACACACACAGAAACAAAGAGTGAACAGGAAAAAAAAAGTGAACAGAAACGGTGGTATAGCTGGGTGTGGTGGCACATGCCTGTAATCCCAGCACTCAAGAGGCTGAGGCAGGAGGATCACTGCAGTTTGAGGCCAGCCTGAGCTACAACCGAAGTTCAAGGCCAGCCTAAAATGTATATCAAAACCCTGTCTCAAAAAAAATGGTGGTCCACACCTGTAATTCCAACCTGTGGTAGGCTGGGGCAGGAGAATTGAAAGTTTGAGTCTAGTCTGGACAATTTGATGAAAATCTTGTCTCAAAATTAAAAAACAAAAAAGGCTAGAGATGTAATTCAGTGCAAAGGTCCTGGGTTCAAGCTCTAGAACAATAACCACCATCACCAAAAAGATGCAGGAAGAAATACAATACACTTGTATCTTATATATTGCTAATACAAACAATATAAACTAGAAACCAGTAGGCAGGTGCCTCAACAAGCTAAAAATAGAGCTGTCATTTGATCCAGCTATACCTCTCCTCGGTATACACAGGGAGGAAATAAAGCCAGCATACTACAGAGCTATCTGCACACCCATGGGATTTGTAGCATATGGAATCAGCTTATGTGCTTATTAACAGATGAATGGGTAAAGAAATATGCACAATGCAGAACTGTTCATAAAAACAAATTAAATTATGTTATTTGCAGGAAAATGGAAGGAACTTGGAGAGCATGTTAAGTGAAATAAACCAGACTAAGGGACACTTTCCCTAATATGTGGAATCTGGGGGGCGGGGGGAGTGATGACATCATAATTGGAAGGGACAGTAGACAAAATCAACATTAAACATCTTTCTATATACCAATAACTAGCTGAAAAAAATCAGAAAAACTCCATTCATAATATTAAAGAAACACATTAAAAAATCTGGGGATCAACCTAACCAAGGTGGTCAAAAACCTCACAATGCAAGTATCAAAACACTGGAAAAAGACTGGAGACACTGCAAGATGGAAAGAACGCCCGATGCAGGAGCCAGAGATGTGGCAAAGCTGGCTGGGAATGAGCAGCACCCGTTCATTACAAGACCCCAGGGCGATGCCTGAGGCCTCCGTGCAGGACTTCTCGCAAGCTCCCAGGAGACGCGGGCAACCTAAAGACCAGGTGCCAAGGGAAGCTCTATCGCGACTTCCCGTAGCAGCCCACGCTGTGTTTCTCAGAGGCACCATATACTTTGTCTTCTACTTCTCTTACTCTGCCCAAGCTCACTGGGCAGAGCTGGTTTCTTCCATTTGCTCCTCACTTTTCAAATAAACCTCTGGCACCATTTTGGGCTTGTCTCATTTGATTCTTTGTCTGAGGTAAGAAGGACCTGGAATATTTTTGACTGACGAGCTGTTTCTAAAGGAACTACCCAGTAACACTCCCATGCTCGTGGAACTGCAGAACTGTTAAAATGGTCACACTGCCAAAAGTGATGTACAGATTCAATGCAATTCCCATCAAAATTTCAATGACGTTCTTCACAGATCCAGTAAAGAAATCCTAAAATTCATACGGAAATACCGATGGCCCAAAATACCCAAAGCAATCCTAAGCAAAAAGAACAAAGTTGGAGCAATGAGCAAAGCTGGAGCAATACTCAATTTCAAATTATCACACAGCCAAGTAACAAGAACAGCACGGCACTGACATGAAACTAGACGTACAGACCACTGAAATAAAATACAGGACACAGAAACAAACCTACACAACTGCAGCCATCTGATTCTTGAGAAAGGAACCAAAATACACATTAGAGAAAAGACAGCCTCCTTAGCCAATAGTGCTGAGGAAAAGGGATACCCATATGTGGAGGATGGCAACTAGATCCTAACCTCTCATTCTGCACAAAGATCACCTCAGAACAGATGAAAGACTTAGGTACAAGACCTGAAATGTTAAAACTGCTACAGGAAAACATGTAAAACCACAGGCACAGGCAAAAGCCCCCTGAATTAGTCTCTAATAGCACAAAAAATAATAGCAGGAATCAACAAATGAGACACCATATTAAAGTTTCTGCACAGCAGAGAAGAGAGAGTAAGAAACTCTTTGCCAGCTATTCTTCCAACAGAGGACTCTCTAGAATATATAAAACACTCAAAACAACACACACACACACACACACACACACACACACACACACACAAATAACCCCAAACAGCTCAATTAAATGGGTAAATAAACACCAAGAAAATAGAAATGGTCAGTAAGTATGTGAAAAGCTATTCATCACCTTTTAGTCATTTAGAAAACACATCAGAACAATGAAACCCCACCTCACACCAGTCACAACAGCCCCCATGAAGAACCCTAAGCAAACGCTGGCGAGAATGAGGAAAAGGGACACGTCCATACAACGGGTGGGAGTGGAAGTTAGTACGGCTAACACAGAGATAAGTATTGAGGCTCCTCAAAAACTGAAAATAGTGCCAACCATGTGTGGTGGCACATGCCCAAGAACCCAGCACTTGGGAGGCTGAGACATGAGGATCACCTAAACTATACAGCAAGACCCTGCCTAAAACAAAAAGCAAACCCCCCCCAAAACAAAAAAACCCATAAAAATAGAACTTCCATATGATCCAGCTATATACCCTTCCCTGGTACATACGCGAAGGGATCAAAGTCATCTTGCTATAGGGATACCTGCATACCCTTGTTTACTGCAGCACAGCTTACAACAGCTAAGATGCAAAGGCAACCGAGGGGCCCATCAGCAGATGAAGACGGCTAAAGGAAATGTGGTAAATGTGGTGTACGCACGCAGTGGAGTTCAGCCATAAGGAGCAAATTCCTAAGCAAGTACAGGGCACCAAAGTTCTAAAATTTAATAGTGACAGGAGAAAAACAAAAAAACAAAACACAAAAAGTAAAATTTAATAATGAGAATGAGGGCCAGGGATTTAGCTCAGTGGCACAGCGCCTGCCTGGCAAGAGCCAGGTCTTGAGTTCAATTCCTGGAACTAAATAAATAAATAAAATAATGAAATGGTAAAAAATGTAATTTTTGAGTAGTCTTAAATTTTACAAAATAAGATGATACCTACAGGAAAATATTTTTTTTCAATAATTTGTGTTTTAACAACATACAACAGTATCTCTTAAAAGGATCTTCCTATATCAATATTCTTCTTTATGTCCCTAACAGGGAAACACCATATCTAACTACCATGTTCTCTAAGAAGTCTTGACCAATATTTTAAATTTAGCCTTGACGGAAAAGGTGAAGAAAATGAAACATTTAAAGTAGAAACTTTAGTAACAGGAGAGAATCTATTTCATCCCTCAGGTTACAGAGAGGCCCTGCAATCCGCTCCAGGCAGCATCACCGTAGCAGAAATCACATCAAGCTACTTGGGAGGCTGGGCCAAAATGGGTGTGGTGATGCACACCTGTAATCTCAACAAGGGACCTGAGGCAGACAATGAATTTGAGGCCAGCCTGAACTACGTAATGGGACCCCATGTCAGAAAGATGGAAGCATTAAGACAAATGTTTTTACCCCAATAAAACTGGAAGAAGAGGGTGATCCAGGCTAAGTAAACAGTATAAAAAAAGTCAAACAGCGATACAGAGTAACTCAGTGTTGTTGGAAACTAGTTTACAAATTCCCTCGTGCAGTAAATAGTTACTGAACAAGGTTGGTATGCCAAGTGCTGTCCCAGACACCTGACCCCATGAGGAACACAACGAAGATTCTGGCTTCATGAGAACAGTGGAGACAAAAAAACCAAAACAAAATAGTGTGTGAAATGAAAAGCGCTACGGGGAAAAATAAAGCCAGGTTAAGTACACAGGGAAGGGGGACAGCAAGCAGATGAGGTTGCTTTTTTATTCAGGGTGGCGAAAAAGGTGACACTTGCCTGAGATCTAAAGAAAAAATGAGGGAGCGAGTCACGGTTGTCTGTAAGAGCACCGAAGGGAGGGACCACAAGGGACCAGTCTAACCAGAGGAGTTGGTCAGAGTGTAGGAAGACAGGCCAGAGAGGGGGCAGCACTGTGACTCGTGACACGGGTCTTGAACGCCTAATATAATTTTGGGCAACTCTTTCTTTGCTACACTACTTTCTCCCACCTAACCATTCTTTTGCTAGTGTCTATCAGTCCAGAAGATTTCATTTTAGCTCTCCACATAATACACTGTAGACAGCCTTTGCCAATTCCTACCTGTGGTACCATGAGGGAAATTACATGACTTTCTGTACCTGGTTTCCTGAATAATAAAATGGGAGTAATACAGCATGTGCCTCACAGGGTTGTAAACAAGTTACATTAAATCACTTAGCACAGTAATTTGCACATGGTAAACATTAAAACACTAACTTCTATGACTCCACCTCAACACCAAAGGTTGATTTCTACACACACACGGCCTACCGTGTGCCAGGTATTGTTCTAGATCAGTGGTGGTGAAGCATCTGTATCACTGAAAGCTCTGAAAGGTTCACTGTCACTGTTCCAGATGCTTGGGAAAAATCTGTGGGCAAAATAAATACGCCACCCCGCAGCAGAACTTATACTTTAATGGGAGTGTTGGGGGAGGCGGCACAACCGCTTTCTGCAAAGGACCAGAGAGTAGTATTTCACGCCCAACAGGCCATGAGGGCTACGTCACAAGTGCTCCAACTCCGCAACTAGAGCGCAAGAGCACCACACAAGATGCAGACGAGGGCGTGGCTGCGTTTCCACCAAACCTCGTTCCCGGCACAGAAATTTAAATTTTACATGTTACAAAATACAATGTCTCTGAATTGTTCAGACGCTGAAAAATGTAAAAACTTTGCAGATTCTTAACATTCAGTCCTTTACTCTTAAGAGTTCATGGATCAGGAGCAGTAGAATCTCACACCTTTGAATCACTATGTGCATTTTTGGGTTTATCTGTAGTTCCAGGTAAGAGAAAAAAGGTACAAAGCTTTTCTCAGATTTTTGAGGGTCTCTAACCACAAAGAAATTAAGGCCTAGGGCTGGGACACAGCTCAGTGGCATAAGTGCCTGTCTGGCAATGGCAAGCGTGAGGTCATGAGTTCGATTCCTGGTGCCAAAAAAAAAAAAAAAAAGAAAAAGAAAAAAAAAAGAAAAAGAAATTAAGAACTAGTCCTACCAAATGAATTGCAATGAATACAGTACCTTATATGGACACAAAACTATCTCCGTATCTGAATTCATACTCTACACTAGACATTTCTATCCTAACCAAGGTACAGGTTAAGCGACAGAACTTCTGATTCTTCATCTCCCAAACAAGGCAATGGGACTAACTTGTGTGTACAAGTCCCTTTTAAAGCTACCATTTTGTAACTGAATCCATTTGAAATTAATCTTCCCCCTGCAACATATTAAAACTCAACTTCCCATCTTTATTAAGTAGGCAGGCCCACATATCACAAATGCATGTTCCCACTGAATGTCTGCCTCACCCCTGTACACTACTTCTTCTCTGATTTAGAGTCAGTAGTATCTACAAAGTCCTTTGTTTCAAATTATAAAAAGTAGCCGGGTTTGGTGGAGCACACCTGTACTCCCAGCACTCGGGAGGCTGAGGCAGGACAATCACTGTGAGTTTGAGGCCAGCCTGGAACACAAAGTGAGTTCAAGGCCAGCCTGAACTGCATAGTGAGACCCTGTCTTAAAAAGACAAAAAAGACAAAAAACAAAAAACCCACAAGCAAATGAACAACAACAAAAAACCATACTCCCAAAACCAAAACAAGTATGAGCAGATATGCTCATTATATCTAATCACAAATTCTATATATTATAAAATTAAAGGAACCTTTAGAATGATAAACTAAACATAAACCATTTCAACTGCCTGTCTTTCTACCCTGACTGCCTCCATCTATAAACCATGTATACTGCCCAATCGCTTTGTCTCAAAGGCTGATCAAAAACCATCGGTCTGGGCCAAGCTAACCCTTCCCCTTAAGTACTGACTCTGACCCCCTCACTCTAGGACTTGCTTCTGCAGTCACTGCCACCCTTGCCACTCCCAGCCATCCACCCGCCTCCTTCCTCTGGTGCTCCAGACTGAAGCCAGGGCCTCAGGCACACACTCTACCTCTAATGTACCCCTCCCGGCTATCATCTACTTTTTGTCTTTTTGAGACAGGGTCTCGCTATGCAGTTCAGGCTGGCCTCGAGCTCACTTTGTAGCCAGTACAGGCTGGTCAGGCTGGTCTCAGGAACTCTCAAGGATCCTCCTGCCTCAGCCTCCTGAGTGCTGGGATTATAGGCTTGTGCCACCACGCCCAGCCTACTTCTTAATCCACTCCAATATACTCAAAATGATCTTATCAGATTTCAGTGACTTTCCTTGCTTGGTCACGTGATTAATTTTTTTTTTATCCTTACTGGGCTCGTAGCAGTGTTTCACAGGGCCTACATCCCTCCTAGAAACATTTCCTTTGTACCCCAGATGCTACTCTTGGCTCTTCTACGACAGTCCTCTGCTGACCAGCGTACGCCCAGTCCTCCCCCTTGTTCTCCATTAGCATTCCCTACTGGATGACCTCCAGCCCACAGGTTTAAGCAGCATCCGTAAGATATGACCCCCAGATTATTTTCCTAGTCCGGCTTCTCCCCTGAGTGCCAGTGGTCGACGTCCAAGTTGCCTTCTACACAAATTCTCAGCTCTCATTGGTTATTAAACCCAGTCAGTCTCATGCACAACTCTGGATAGCTCTCTCAGAGATCAGCGTTCCCTCCCTAGTCTCCCTATGAATGGCATGACTATTCACAAGATGCTCAGGCAAAGCAGTTGATGAAATTTTCTCTGGTCCCAGCTTAAAATTTATTTCAAATCACAGCATTTCTTACTAACTTCAACTCTACACCTCTAGTTCAAGCTACCATGTCTCAAGTAGCGCAATACAAGCACCAGGCTAAGAGTCGGTTTCCCTACTTTCCTCTACCTCATCCACCAATCTGCGATGATAAACAGGTATCACTTCCTTGCACAAAGCTCTACAATGGCTTCCCATTACAGACAGAAAACTTATTAGCCACCCAGATCTCATCTCCCACCACTCCTCTTTTACTGTGTCCCAAATGCACTTCGCATTTCCTGAATAAGTCAAATTCATCTCAAAATCTTTACATTTATAGTTACTATTGTATGAAAAACTTTTACCATATTTGTACATACATATATGACTTAACTCAGGTTCTAAGAGGGTAGCAAGAGAAAAGTGGCTGACAGCAGATGCTTAATAAATATTTCTTGCAGGCGTGGTGACACACACCTGTAATCACAGCCCTCGGGAGACTGAGGGAGGAGGACCACTGCGAGTTTGAGGCCAGCCTGGGCTACAAAGTGAACTCAAGGCAAGCCTGAACTACACAGAGAGACCCTGTCTCAAAAAGACAATAAATAAAAAATAAGTATTTCTTGAACACTATCATTTTCTTAAATCATTGAAGCTTAAAATTTCAGACATTATGGGCTGACAAGTAGCTCAGTGGCAGAATACCTGCCTAGCATGCTCAAGATCCTGGGTTTGGTCCTCAGCAAAAATGAAAGAAAAGAATTTGAGGCATCATTTGATTGACTTTGTCCAATCTTAATAATGTAACAATAAAGTATATACCAAAAAGCATTAACACATACTAGCATAAATTAAAAAACTTTCTTGAGTACTTTTCAACAATGAAAAAATGCACCCCAAAAGCATTAAATATTTCCTTAGAAATTAATATACGGGGCTTAACTGTAACCTCTAGGGATATATCATCTAATTATATTACAGAGTTACTATCTAACAATGGAATTGGGTCTCTTCATTTGAAATATATTTTTAACTGATGGTCATTAGGTAAATCTCACATTTAAAAACAGGTCATTTAAAATTTAACAGGGAGCCGGGCGTGGTGGCACATGCCTGTAATCCCAGCACTGGGGAGGCTGAGGCAGGAGGATCGTTGCGAGCTCGAGACCAGCCTGGGCTACAAAGTGAGCTCAAGGCCTGCCTGAACAGCATATCGAGACCCTGTCTCAAAAAGTAAGAAAAAAGCCGGGC
>NW_004955444.1:6398841-6400977 GCF_000276665.1 Chinchilla lanigera | reverse complement strand
GTCCGCAGCGCGGCGACCGCAGCCAAGTGCTTCCCGAGCGCCGCAGCCCCTGCTCCAGGGCCGCCCCCCTACCCCAGCGGCCTGCCCCCGTGGGTTCCGGGGCAGTCCGCGGAACTGCTTCCGCCGGGTCACAGCCGCCCTCTGCGCCGCGCGCGAGAGCCGTACCTGGAAAGGAGGGACCGCACCGACTCTGTCGCCAGCTTCCGTCTGCAGTAACTGCCTAGCGCCCCCTGCCCGGCTTTTTAGGAACACTGCTCCACCCTAAAAGACGTCACTGGCAAATTTCAACCAATCAGATTCTAAATCTGCTGGATTCCCAGCATGCAGCGGGAACCCTGATCCAATTCTGCAGGGAGGAGCTCAGGAGCCGAGGCAGCGCTGCATCTTAGGCTTTGTAGTTTTTCGGGCGGGTCCTGTTGGTGTTTAGCCCGAGGCAGCGCTGAATGCTGGGACTTGTAGTGCGTGTTAAGATTTTGGTGGTTTTGGAAGTTTTCCCCCGCCTCTTGTTCGGGGGTACGCCTGGAGGTGGGCGACGGCAAAGAAAGGTTGAGACTTGCTAGTGCTGACAAGGTCGTGCACTTGACCAAGACCCTCCTGCTCTTGAAAGGTTGCAGCGCGAGTTGACACGCGCTGCAAGGTCTCGCGCAGTCACCTAGCTTCATTTCCTCTTTTCCAGGGTAACTGTCAATGTTTACTGAAAAGTAGCCACACCCCCACCCCCCGCTCTGAGGGCCATTCCCGGGTCCCAGGAGTTTGCCAGGCTCTACTAGATAATGAGTTTACAGAAAGTCTAAGAGCCGAGCGTGGTGGCGTACAGGAGGCTGAAGCAGGAGGAACGTTGCAAGTTTGAGACCAGCCTGGGCTACACAATGAGCTCAAGGCCAGCCTGAACTGCATAGCGAGACCCTGTCTCAAAAAGACAAAACAACAACAACAACAACAACAACAACAAAAAAAAAAAAAAACAAAATACAGAAAGTCGAGGCGCCTGGACTCAATTCTGGGGTCATCTTTTCCATTCCTGGCTCTGCTTGGCCCCACCCCAATCCCGCACCCCTCCTCCCTTTTTACTTGCTTTTTTGCGGTTACGCAGGCACCCTTCCAGGAAGGCTTATACAGTAAAGCAAGTTCACCCTCTGCTGCTTCGGTAGAGCGTGGCATGAAGAGAATATTAAGGCCGGGACTGCTGCAGGCTACTCAGCCAGGCACTGTTGTGTAACAACGTCCCCGCACAGAAAATGTAGTTTCTTGACTGATGATTTTTGCCCGAAAGGTTTAGAAGTGCTGTATTGCTTTTTTAGAATTATAAGAATGGAACATGCTTCCACAGGTAAACTTCGCAGAATTAGTAAAAGTTTTTTACTGCCTTGGTAGCTCAAGAGTTTGGTTGGAAGGCGAGGCGTTTGGAGCAAAGCAGGGAAAATCTGGACAAACTCCCTAGCTTTGCTTGCTCTTCGCTACTTGCTTTTATCACCCAATACCTTTTTAATGATTAATGAACGAATGTGAATATGTATTAAATAAGCAAGTGCCATTTCTGTACCAACGGTTGAACTATCATTATGTTCAAATCGTGTTACATTCCTTTTGTACCGATCGCCTACAATCATTTCTCTAAAGCAAACAAGCCTACAAACGATATCCACAAGAATAAGATTTAGCTGTTGTCCTTCTCCCAGGGCTCTCCCTTAGATCCTGCCACTGTCACAAAGGGCCAAACCCAGCCACGTGCGGTGACATACGACGCCTGTAACCCCAGCTGCTCTCAAGGCAGAGGCAGGAGGGCCACACATTCTAGGCCGGCGTGG
This sequence comes from Chinchilla lanigera, assembly GCF_000276665.1. Classification (NCBI taxonomy): domain Eukaryota; kingdom Metazoa; phylum Chordata; class Mammalia; order Rodentia; family Chinchillidae; genus Chinchilla; species Chinchilla lanigera. The sequence goes on along the minus strand of NW_004955444.1, from coordinate 6,399,169 downwards.
ACAGCTTAGCAAGACTGTCTCAAAATACGAATTTTTAAAGGGTTGGGATGTAATTTAGTGGGAGAGCACTTGCCTGGCCTGTGCGTGGCCCTGGGTTTCATCTCCAGCAAGAGAGAAGGAGGAGAAGAGAAAGAGAGTTAAACCCTAAGAAGGGGAGCGGGCACAGGCTGGGCACAGGCTGCGCATCTGCCGACTCAGCCAGGGACTGTGCGGGGGCGCGCCGCTGCTCTGGCCCGGAACCCGCGTAGCGGGGAAGGTTGCCAGCCGGTCGCAAACTCCGCGCGCACAGGGGCCGGCGGGGCGGCTCCCAGGACGGGGCGGAGCGCGC
>NW_004955444.1:6397035-6398422 GCF_000276665.1 Chinchilla lanigera | reverse complement strand
GGGCGCTCCCGGCCCCGCGGGCCTGCCCTGCACCCTGAGCCGCAGCTCACGAGGGCTGATTTGCAGAGACATTGCAGACGGACGAAAGAACCCGCCTAACCCGAGGTTTTGTGGTTCTGTCTGTTTTAAGGGACTCCTTTCAGGAATTCTTTTGGTGCTTCTCGGGGAGAGGTGGACGTCTCATTTTAATTTAAATATGTTTTCTCTTAATTCTACACTGTAAAAGGTCAGGATTGACAAGCCGGGTTGAAACATAGGAGAACTGCCTAAAATGTACGTTAAAATCTGCTTCAATTTCGACATAAAGTAACTAGGCATGCCTTTTAAAATTTGAAGCGTGGGCTCTGTGAAATTCATTCCTTTTAAAATTTGAAGCGGAGCTCTTGTCTCCGTGAAATTTGATAGACGATTTCATATAATTTCCCTGTTAAAAATGGGATACAATATATTTGCAAAGCCTTTAGAGAAAGACTTGCTTTTTTTTTTTGTCTTTTTGAGACAAGGTCTGCTATGGAGTTCAGACTGGCCTTGAGCTCACTTTGTAGCCCAGGCTGGTCTTGAACTCGCAGCGATCCTCCTGCCTCAGCCTGCCGAGTGCTGGGATTACAGGTGTGCGCCACCACACCCGGATTGCCTAGATTATTATATTAAAATAAATTTTATTTTTTTTTTGCAAAGCCAGTGCATTTAAATCGAAGGAGAACGATCTTCTCATTAAGAAATTATTCCACTAAACTTTTTACTGGTTCAGCGTCTCACTGCATCTAAAGACCTGAGACCTGGGTTGCAAAGCGACCAAACTCCAACTCAGCACGTTTCTTATTTTTATTATTTAATTTTGAGACAGGGTTTTGGCAACTGTCTACGTTCCCCAGGCTGGACTCAAATTTGGGATCTTTCTCAGCCTCCTACGTCTGTCATAAATAAAGTACAGTGGTTTTTGGTGCAACTCTTTGCCAACACAAGAGTTTTCCTGTGCAAGGTTTCCACCCACAGATTTAAGGCCTCCTTATTGGGGAGGGATGCTGGGGGTCCGACCCTGGACCTCACACACTCAAAGTCAGTGCTGGCTACCAGTGAGCTGTATCCCTGGACATTTCTACTTAAGACTGGAACTAACTCAACAGCCGTTCTGTTAGCCAGTTTGATTTCTTTAGCCCTGTAGATTATTGGGGAGAATTCTTTATGTCGCTTTGTATGACAGCTTCTCTCTTGCTCTTCACTAGATTTTAAAACTAACCTTAAACAATGTAAAAATGTTTTAAAATGCAGTTTGCGATGTGTTCATTGTGGTCTCGTTTCAACAGGTACCTGCTTGCTGGCAGGGACGTGCTCAGTGCTCACACACACAGCCCGTCAAGTCGGAAGACGGAAGGCTGATTTATAC
>NW_004955444.1:6384972-6396744 GCF_000276665.1 Chinchilla lanigera | reverse complement strand
TTTTTTTCCTGTTCGAGACAGGGTCTCGCTATGCAGCTCAGGCTGGCCTTGAGCTCACTTTGTAGCCCGGGCTGGTCTTGAACTCGCAGCAATCCTCCTGCCTCAGCCTCCCAAGTGCTGGGATTACAGGTGTGTGCCACTATGCCCTGCCCAATTGTGTGTATCTTGTGAATGAGGTTTAGTGTTCGTTTAAGGGCCATATGCATTTTTGCCTTTAAAATGTAAGGATTGTTAATGTTCTCATAGTCTTCGAATTTATATGTAGGGACTGTTAACCCCTTCTGATGTAAACTGAAAATATTTTTCCCACTTATTTGTCTTTGATTTATGGTGTTTATATCAGTGTCCAGTTTTTTATGCAGTCACCTATCAGTTTTTCCCAAATGCTTCTGTATTTTGAGTCATACTTAGAAAAAATTTCTTATCCCAGATTATATGGAACTTCATGGATGTTTTTTCTTAGACTATGATTTTTTAATTTTTATTTTTACATTGAAATCTCTGGATTTTTCTTGGTACATGACAAGAGGGATGAATTGAATTTTGTCTTTTTCTACATGGTATTCCGTTGTTCTAACATCATCATCTTAAAAAGACTTTTCTTTTGCCCATTGATTTTAGAATGTATCTTAAATTAACGTACTCAGTTGGGTTTATTTATGGATTTTTCATTTTGTTCCATTGATTTGTCTGTTTATTTGTGCATTAACACTTTTTTAGAGTCTGTTTTAATATTTGAGAGGAATCACTTCCCTTCTTTGCTTTTTCTTTTTTTTTGTTATTCCAGATGAACCTTATAGTCAGCTTGTTTAGGCTTTCAGCTCGTCTATATTCCAAATAGATATTTTTAGGATCCTGTTAAACTAAAGCTAAGAAATTATATTTTAAGTCTTAAAATATATATATATATATATATATATATATATATATATATAACTTAAGATTTGTCCATTTAACCATCTCCAAAGTTATTTTTAATCTCTCTAATGTCATAAGTGAACCCAGTACCTCACTGGTCTAAGTTAAATACCTTTCGTTGCTAAAGAAGCTGACAACATTTCCGGCTTAGTTACTTTGCTCCTTGCTGGGACAGAAATACCCATCACCCATAGCTCAAAGAGGGGGTTGCTTTGGCTCACAGCTTGTAGGAGTTCAGTCCGAAGTTGGCCGGCTCCAAGGCGGTCCAGCATGGCGGAGAAGTGGCTCTTGGTAGCAGCAGGGAAGCACGAAAGGGAACAAGGGGGAGCCAGGACGGACATGGGCTTCTGTGCCCCACCCACAGCGGCCGTGCTCTTGTGGTCAGGTCCCACCTGACAGCGCCGTCTAGCCCTCGGCACAATCCAGTCACCTTCAAAAGCCCCATCTATGAGCACACGAGATTTTGGGGGAATACCTAGACATAACCCATAACACTGGCCAGGCATGATGGAGCACACCTGTAACTCCAGCACTTAGTAGGTTGAGACAGGAGGATCTCTGTAAGTTCAAGGCCAGCATGGGCTACATGAGCAAGTTCAAGGCCCCAGCCTGCACTACACAAGGAGACTCTGTCTCAAAATAACCTAAACAAATAAATAAATAACCGTGGATGCTAATTTTTGGTGATTTGCTGCTGTTTCATTGTTATTGTTGTTACTTATTCATTTTTTGTTTGTATGTATGGTACTGGGAATTGTACCCAAGCCTCAGCACTGAATGGTATATATCCCCAGCACTTTCTATTTTTTATTTTGAGGTAAAAGTCTCATTAAATTATTACACTGCCCAGACTGGTCTCAAACTTGCAGTCTTTATGCCGCAGCCTCCTGAGTAGCTGGGGCCGTTGCTGTGCCAGCTGCCAGCTTGTTTGCTGTATTAATTCCAAGCACCATTTAGCCTAGTGGAATTTCCCCTGTTAAAACTTCTATGTTAGATATAGATTTTTTTTTTTTGTACCAGGAATCGAACTCAGGACCTTGTGCTTGCCAGGCAGGTGCTTGTGCTGCTGAGCTGTATCCCCGGCCCCTTATGTTAGATATATAGAGGTACTTGTTAATAGAGAATTTTGTTTGGTAATCTTTGGTCAGAATCAGTTTTTAGAGTATAATAAAGTCTTCTAAGTAATGCTGAGTCTTTTATTGATGGAAGCCATTTGTCCTTAAGCAGATTTCGTAGCTGGTGAGGCAGTGTTGCCTATCACCAGTAGCATAAACTCTAGAATCAAATTACCCAGGTTTGAATCCCGTCCTGGCTACTTGATAGCTCTGTGACATTATTCATTTTGCTTTTTCTTTTTTTGAGACACAGTCTCACTGTGTAGTTCAGGCTGGCCTTGAGCTCACTTTGTAGCTCACCCAGGCTGGCCTTGAATTCACAGCGATCCTCTTGCCTCAGCCTCCTGAGTGTTGGGATTACAGGCGTGAGCCACCGTGTCCGGCTTAATGTTTTTGAGACAAGGACACTTGTCTGGTGCAGGCTGGTCTGGCACTCAAGATCCTCCTACCCTAGCCTCCTGAGTGCTGGGATTAAAGGCATGCACTAGCACACCAAATTCTTCTTTCCTATTTTTAAAAATTATGTAACAGTTACACATCTTTTTTTTTTCTTTTTTTGAGACAGGGTCTCGATGTATAGTTTAGGGTGCTGTTGAACTCACTGTGTAGTCCAGGCTGGCCTCGAACTCCTGACGATCCTTTTGCCTCAGCCTCCCAAGTTCTGGGATTATAAATTTGCACCACTATGCCTGGCCTACACATTTTTTCGTAAGAATTTTCTTTTTTTTTGGTTTTGTTTTGTTTTTGGTTTTTCTCCGGTACCGGGAACCGAACTCACGACCTTGCACTTGCCAGGCAGGTGCTTTGCTGCTGAGCTAAATCCCTAGCCCCCTCGTAAGAATTTTCTATAGACTTCATGAATAAAATGTGAGACATGCTTAGGACAGAGTCTGATGTGTAATGAGCACTATATGTTTTGATTTTATTGTTGGTGTTTTGATGATTTATAAGGAGTAGAAAAGTAGAATTAATGGGACAGATTGATTCTTTTATAAAATTTAATTACTAATCTTCAATTTTATTCCCCATTTAGGTGTGAAATGTTTCTCTTATTCTACAAGTGCAATCAGCCTTACATTTCTACCATACATTTTTTCACAAAGTAACATGTTTGGAAGTCTGGCTTTGCAAGTCCTATTCTATGGCGTCATAGGAAGCTTTACCGTGATCACCCCCGCGCTGCTCCATTTCCTTACGAAAGGCTATGTCATTCGGTTGTACCACGAGCCCACGACCGACACGTACAAAGCCATTACTTATAGCGTTGTGCTCTCGGAAACAAGCACAGTGTTCCACCAGGACGACGTGAAGATTCCAAGCAGCGCGCACGTGTTTACCACGTTTTACGCTAAGACAAAGTCACTGTTAGTTAATCCTGCGCTCTTTCCAAACCCTGAAGACTACAACCATCTAATGGGCTATGACAAACCGTTCACCTTCGATGCGGAGGACAGTGAGAAGGAATAGCCTGGGGAGGAGAAATGAGCCTGTTGTCTTTATGGATGTGCTTCCGTGTAATTTGTGTTTCCGGGTGTGAAACTGCCTTTACTTTTGTATTGTTAGTCATTGTTGAAAATAATTTGAAACTGTGAGGGCTTCTAGTAATTTCAGAGAGTGATCCTTTATAAGAGAGTAGCTGTGTGTGAAAAATAAAACATGGCCTCATGTTTGTTTTAAGAAGCAAATATACACGGACATGCTGCTGTGTGCTTGGATGGTGCAGGTGCAGTTACTGCTAGACCAGGGATCAGATGTCAGAAGCAAGCAGGAGGCTGTGTTTCTGTGTTTGGATATTTCTACGTGCATGAGTATTCTTTGCCCACATAAGAACATTTTGAAAGAGTCATCCCTAGGGGCTGGGGATTTAGCTCAGGGGCACAGCGCCTGCCTGGCAAGCGCAAGGTTGTGAGTTTGATTCCCGGTACCAGAAAAAAAAAAAAAAGTCATCCCTGCCTGTCAGAAGAATGTCTCCATATAGTTTGTGATCTGCTATACGAGAAAGGGGGGAGCAAGGGACAGGGATAGGCCCAGGTCCCTGAGTGTCTGGCCTCCTGGCAGTGCGTTCAGCTGCGAGCTCACGGGTGGATTAGCCCACTGCTGAGTGCAGCGCCCTCATCTGTGCACGTGGGGACGTCCTAGGTATAAACCACAGCGTGTGGGCAAGGGAGGTTGATGGGAGGGGAAACAGGAGCATCCCTAATTCGCAGGAAGAACTGCTTCCAAAGTGGCTCACTCACGTGATTGACATTTTTGGCACGTGTCTTAGTTACTTTTTTCTTGTTGCAGAGACAATACCCAACACCCAAAGTTAAAGGAGGAAAGCTTTATTTAGCTCAGTTTGTAGAGGTTTCAGTCCGTAATTAGGCTCCAGGGCAGGGTAGTGTGGCAGAGGGGCAACAGTTCATGGGGAAGACAGCAGAAGCAACAAGTAGCTGGACGTGGTGGCTCAGGCCAGTAATCCCAGCACTCGGGAGGCTGAGGCAGGAGGATCGTTGCAAGTTTGAGGACAGCCTGGGCTACAAAGTGAGCTCAAGGCCAGCCTGAACTGCATAGCGAGACCCTGTCTCAAATAGATGGAGAAAAACAAAAGAAAAGCCAAGGCAACAAGAGCAAAAAGGGCGAGACAAGCCTTTTTCTGCCCTTTGTTCCAGCTGCTGGGATTAGGGTGGAGCCAGTCTAATCAGTGGACTGATCTAGCAGTCACCCAGCTTAATCCCAGCATCACACTACAAGTCAGTCACACACTCTAGATTCAGCTACCTCTGAAAAAGCGCCCCCCACAACCACCTGAGGCTTTGGGGGACCGCCTAGACGCAATAACAGCAGACCTTAGCTTCTCCCCGGATGGGTTAGTGTCTTCCTTGGAGCAGGCAAACCAAGAAAGCAAGGTGAAAGTGATCACGTCTGCCCTACTTAACTTGTACCCTCTGAATGCACGGTGCCTCAGTGGGTACTCAGCCTTGTTCAGCGTTCAGGGTGATTCACAGGGACATGCAGGTAGGAAGTAAGGCTCTTTGAGAGCCAGCTTGGAGCTGCCTGCCTCTGTTTTTCCCTAAAGATTTGCTACATAATGTCCTTTCTCTCATTTTTTATTAGTACATACTTGCGATGCGTGGACCGCATCCACTGTAGGCACTTGGTACAAATGCACATCCTGCCTCTCTCCATCCCTACATCCTTGCCCGTCTGCGGAAGGTCTGCCTCCCATCTCCTTTTTTTTCCGGTATCAGGAATCTAACTCAGGACCTTGCTCTTGCCAGGCAGGCGCTGTGCTGCTGAGCTGCATCCCTGGCCCAGCGTCCCTGTCTCCTGTCATCTTTCCTTTTGCTCGCTAAGTTACTTACACTTTAGATTTCTCATATAAGAGAATCTATCCAATATTTAACCTTTGATTTATTTCTGTTACCGTCATGGTCTCAAGATGCATCCATTTTCCTACAAAAGACTCAAATTTATCCTTCTTTTTGGTGTTTTTGAGACAAGATCTCTCTATGCAGTTCAGGCTGGCCTTCACCTCGCTATGTACCCAACCTGGCCTCAAACTTGAAGCAATCCTGCTTCAACCTCCCGAGTGCTGGGATTACAGGCGTGTGCCACCACGCCCGGCTCAAATTTATCATCTATGGCCCAGCAGTAGTACTCCACTGTGTATATGTACGGCATTTTCTTTGTTCATCTGTTTTTGTTTTTTTCTTTGGTCTTTTTGAGACAGGGTAGTTCAGGCTGATGTTGAACTCACTTATGTAGCCCAGGTTGGCCTCTGAACTTGCAATGATCCTCCTGTCTCAGCCTCTCGAGTGCTGGGATTACAGGTGTGCGCCACCACCCCCAGCTTACAACTGCAGTGTGAAACCAGTAGCATTCTTCTTTGGTGAATGGAATCCTTTGCACATTGGTTATCTAATTTGAGAGGGTGTTTCTGGCTAATCTTGTACATTTCTGTCCCAAACCTGGGATCAATCATTTCTCCATGAGGTTCTGGTTTCTTTTAGTAGGAAACGATCATTTTGAGATCTCTACAAGGTATTCATGAATTTTTGCTTCTCTTCTGCTCCTTTTTGGGGTATTGAGACAAGGTTTGGCTTATGCAGCTCAGTGTGGTCTCAGACTTGAAATTGTCCTGCCTCAGCCTCCCAGAGTGCTGGAATTACAGTCATACAGCATACCAGCTTGACTTTTTAAACTTTTTTTTTTTTTATGTCTTTTTGAGACAGGGTCTCACTACGCAGTTCAGGCTCACCTTGAGCTCACTTTGTAACCCAGGCTGGTCTTGAACTCGCAATGATCCTCCTGCCTTGGCCTCCCAAGTGCTAGGATTACAGGCGTGTGCCACTACGCCCGGCACATTTTGTTTTAAAAGTCTGATAAAAGCATAACAAAATTTACCACCTTAACCAATTTTAAACATGCAGTTCACTAGTGGTAATTATATTTATTTTATTTTATTTTTTTGTCTTTTTGAGGCAAGGTCTCACTATATAGTTCAGGCTGGCCTTGACCTCACTTTGTAGTCAAGGCAGGTCTCAAACTCACAACAATCCTCCTGCCTCAGCCTCCCAAGTGCTGGGATTACAGGCGTGTGCCATCATGCCCGGCAGTAATTATATTTATATTGCTGTTCAGCAGATCTCTCTAGACCTTTTTCAACTCACTAAGCCTGAAATTATATCCCTTGAATAATTCCCATCTCTCCCTCTTCTTGTGGATTTTTGCCTTTTTAAAAATGGAAAAGTAGCACAGTTCTACAGTAAATCCTTTTACCAACAGCGTTGTTTTCCTTTGATGTGTGCAGATTTTTAAGCCACCACTCTGCCATTTGTGACTAACGCTAAACTACCTCCTATAAAGGATTTCAAGTGGCAGAGCATCTAGAGGAGTAGCTATTCCTCTAAGAGTAGGAGTTTGAAGTGAGATACATGACACATTGAAATAATATTAGGACGTAAAATAATGACACATTGAAATAATGATATTAGGACGTAAGATATTCCCTTGAGGACTAGAGGCAGAGCTCAGTAGTAGAACACTTCCTAGCATGCACAAGGGCCTGGGTTCAATCCCAAGCATCAGACAAAACTAGGAAACCTAGAAGTAAAAGTGCACTTTTTAACAGGGCAAGGCCCCGCCCAGAACTCAGCACTCCAGGCTGGTGTCCCCGTGCAGGCGGTCATCCTGCTCCTTTTGGCCCGAGGCTCAACCTGCTGCTGAGCTGAAGTAGTTCGCATCACTCTGTTTAGTTCAGATCCGAAGGTCCAGGTCTTTGAATCATGAGAAATTGTTGCATAAGAGCTTTCAGGAGAGAACAGCTGTGCGGATGGAGAAGTGTGTCTGTTGAGACTTAACTACTGGGAGAGCAGGTGTCCACTGTCACCAGTCCTGTTCAGCATAGTCCTCCAAATATTAGTCAGAGCAACCAAGCAAGACAAAGAAATAAAAGGGATATGTATAGGGAAGGACAAAGTAAAAAGTATCACTATTTGCAGATAAGATGATCCTTTACTTACAAGACCCAAAAACTCCATCAGAAGACGCCTAGAATTAATTACCAAATTCAGCAGTGTCACCGACAACAAAATAAGTACATGAAAATCAGTGGCATTCCTGTGTGCTAGAAATGAACTCACTGAAAAAGCAATTAGGAAAATAATACCATTTACAATAGCATAAAAAAATTAAATACTTAGGCAACCTAACTAAGGAAGTGAAAGACCTTTACAGTGAAAATTCCATCAGACTGAAAAAGGAAATCAATGGGAACATCAGAAAATGGAAAAATATCTCCTGTTCCTGGTTAGGCAGATCCAACAAAATCAAAATGCCTATACTTCCAAAAGTGTTAAACAAAATCAACACATGGGATCATATCAAATTAAAAAGACTCTGCTCAACAAAGGAAACAGTGAAGGGACAGGGGCTGGGGATTTAGCTCAGTGGCACAGCGCTTGCCTGGCAACATCATGAGTTCGATTCCCAGTACCGGAAAAAAAAATTTTAAAAAAGAAAAAAAAAAAAAACCAGAGTGAAGGGACAGTCTACAGAATGGGAAAAGTTTTTTGCTACCTATTCCTCAGACTGAGGACAAACTCAAGAATATATAAAGGACTCAAAAAAATTAGACCCCCAAAATAAGTCTCAGTCAAAAAAGGGGCAACTGAAATGAATAGGCATTTCTCAAAAGAAGAGATGCAAATGGCCAGTCAATACATGAAAAAAATGCTCATCACTGGCCATCACAGAAACGCAAATTAAAACTACACCATCTTACTACCATCTTACTCCTGGAAGAATGACTGCCATAGAAAAATCTAATAGTAGTAAAAAATCCTGGTGCGGACGTGGGGGAAAAGGAACTCTATTACGGTACGTTGTTCGTGGGAATGGAAACTAGTACACACCACTATGGAAATCAGTGTGCAGATTCCTCAAAAAACTAAAAATGGAAATTCCATTTGACCCAGTTGTGCCTCTTCTAGGTATGCCCCAAAGAGTTAAAATCATCGTATTTCAGGGATACATGTATACCCATGTTTATAGCACACAACATATAATAGATAATTCTTGGAAACAGCACATAGGTCCATCAGCAGTTGAATGGACAAGGACAGCATATTTTTACACAATAGACTGCTGTGTCACGAAGAAAAATGATCTTGAGGCGTTCAGGGGTAAATGGACGCAACTTGAGCACATAATGTTACGTGAAATAAGTCAGACGCTCAAGCTCAAATACTGCACGGTTTTTCTTGTATGAGAAACACAAATAAAGAACAAAATGGAAGAGAGGTAAATAGGAAAAAGAGAAGTTAAAGTACTTCCCCAAATTGGGGCTGGGGATGTAGCTCAGTGGCAAAGTGCCTGCCTGGCAAGTGTAAGGCTGCGAGTTTGTGAGTTTGATTCCTGGTACTGGAAGAAAAACAAAAAAAAAAAGTACTTCCCCAAATTACAAGTTCCAGTGTTTTAAAAATATTTCAATATATATGCTAATTGGTTTCATTTATACTACTAGTTTATCTTAGTTCATTGAAAAGAAAGATTTGAATTATCTGTTTGTTTCTTTTTTACAAGAATCTTTTGGGTTTATGTTTTGTACTCTGAGTAACTACTTTGAAGATAATGATACACAATGTAATAACTCTTGCTATTCTCTTATTTGATTATGAAATTTTGTTTTATTTTTTCATTAAAAAAAGCGGGAGAGTAGTGGATTTTTTTCTCTGAACTAGAAAGTGTCTTGTTTTTAAATCTCTGGTCACTTTCACTTTCACAAAGTGTTCAGAAAGACGAGGTTTTAAATTATTTCTCTGTCCTTCCAGGAAGTACCCTTAGCTCAGAGCACGCAGTCACACACCTAAAAGGAGGAAACCACCGGATAGGCACTCAGGCATCATGTGACCACTGACTAAGTTAAATCTTTCTCACTTACTGAAAGGGAGGCGTCTGATGATTGTTTACTGACCCTCCTTACATTTTTAAAGTTTTAGAGACACTGAATCATGCTACCACTTACGCTCTTTTCCACTCTGATTTTCCCCGCATTCACCGAGCCTCAGGACCACCACTGGATCTGCAGCTCCTCCGACGCAAACATTTCATACACCTACTGTGGTAAGTAAAACAACAACAGCAGGGGTAGAAACTTGAGGGTAAGTGTTCCCAAAAATCTTCGGCTGCTGTCCAGACCCGGGAAGTGCTTGCATGTGTGTTTCAGCTGCTGTGTGTTCCTGCCGCGGGAAGGAAAAGCAACAGTCTCTTCCCTGCGGATTTTCTCGAAACCTCGCAGAGCTCCCGAACCTCGGCACTGGGCTGCACCTGCCTTCCAGGTGCTTTTGCTGCTCTCTGTGGTCTCCTGTCTACTAGAGCCTCATGTCAGGTCCTTCCTAGTTCCCGTGGAACTGTCTGCTTCTGCCTTCGCCCCGAGACTAGAGCTGGTTCTTCTTCTGGGGAAGGCGGGACAGTTCTAGCTGCTCCCTGAGGGTTTTTGTTACTGTTGTTTTTGCTTCAGGCCGTGATTTTACTTCAGATCATGTTCCTAGTGGGTCTGTCAGTTATTAGGTCTCTGACCATGGGCAAAGGCCTGGCAGCTCTGTGCTTCAGCTCCTGTAGCTGCGAAATGAAAGTGGTTTTAGAGCCTACCTTTATGCAAGGGTCGCTGTGGGGTAAGCTTTTTAGTATAGGGTCACACAGAAACAGTAAGATTATTTTTAAAACATTCAGCTATACCCTAGTGCTAGTTGTATCCGTAGCTGTACCCTCATAGGTTGTATCACACGCACACTTGAGCAGACATCTGGGTTCGGAGGTGTGGCTGTTCTTTCAGGTTGGTACCGTCCACTGCCTTGCTCTCAGTGGTGGCTGCCGTTGTCCACTCCCCAGGCAGGTCAGGACGGCCGTGGTGCTTCCCACAGTACTAGTCCTTGGAGATTCTTTTGGGGAGAAAAGGGTCCATGGCCTAAACATTTGGGGGGGGTTTACAAATGTACTTGGGGAATTTCAAACTGCCTTGAAGAAGTCTGTTCAGCCTCACAACATTTTAAATTTTATCTATTTGTTTTTCTTGGATGTGTGTTGGCTACTTTGAGGCAAATGGGAAGATGCAGTTATTTCTGGGGGAGGAAGGGTACCTGCCAGGTGTGGGGATGGAGCTCAGCGCCTACCTGCAGCCTTTCTTTGGGGGTGAATGACGCCGAATTCCTTCTCAGCTGACCTCAGACTCTTCCCCCAGCCGCCCCACCTCACCTCTGGCCCCCACTCCGCCCTCCTCCTGTGACCCTTTTATCCCGCATGGTGTTTATGCCGCTCTGTGTGGCCTTTAGTGAAAGAACATTTCATGTTGCTAATTGGCTTTTAGGGACTTAGTAGCGACAGTTTGTTTTGCCTTTGATGTGATTTCCCGAGGGAGGACCTTTCCTCTGCTTACGAACGCTGAAAAACCCTCTAGTTCTCCCCGCCTGGCCCTCGCCACAGGCCTGAAGGGAGGAGTGGGCCACGCTGGCTGCCAGCCCCACGGCCCGTCACCCGCTCCCTCCCTCGGAGCGTCCGTGGGGCTGAGGCGCCTCAGCTGAGGGGGCACTGACTGCTCTGGATGTGGGGGTGTGAGTGTTGGTGAAGGTTCTCGCCCCCCTTCAGTCCTGGCTGTCAGGATGACTGCCGTGAAAAAGAAGAGGTCAGCTACCAATGGGCCAAACCCCCGGGCACGCACGGTGTCTGCGCTCTGCGTGCCATAAAGAAACGCCATCAACGGCGTGGCTTAAGCCAAAGTTTGTTTTCTCACAGGTGGAGAAGGTGCGAGTCTAGGCTTTGAGCGCTGGCCCGGCTGATTTCTCTCGAGGCCTCCCTCGGCGTGCTGGACCCGTGCTTCCTTCTTTGTCCTCTCTCAAACTCGTGTTGACATGTAATTACTGTCCTGAGTCCTAAGAAGTAGGAAGCAAGAGCGTTCTCTCTTGCTGTCTCGTGTGCTTCTGTCCTGGATGATCCTGCAAGGAGGCCCTGACCAAAACGCCGGCTGCCTGACCTTGGACTTCCTAGCCCCAGAGCTCTGAGAAATCAATTTCTGTTTTTTATACATTTTCTATCCCCAACCTTGCATGTATTACAGCAGGACAAAACAGGCTCCTTTTTGTAGATGGCTACTTTCGCTGCGTGTCCTCCTTTGTATTTGGGCACCTTTGGTGTCTCTTTTCATAAAATTTTCTCGTCTAGAGACACGAGGCTTGGTGCCACGTGCTTGTAATGGCAGCTT
>NW_004955444.1:6361418-6384872 GCF_000276665.1 Chinchilla lanigera | reverse complement strand
GAGAGAGAGAGAGAGAGAGAGAGAGAGAGAGAGAGAGAGAGAGAGAGAAAGAGAGAGAGAGAGGGAGGGAGGGAGGAAGAGAAGAAAAGAGAGGAACGGGAGGAAGGAGGGGAGGGGAAGAGAAGAGGGAGAGGGAGAGAGAGGAGACAGGACTCCGACTGGGTGGGGCCCCCCATACATGCGCATGTTAACTCAGACGTCCTGCTCAGGCGTCCATCTCAAAGTGCAGTCCCTCTCCGAAGTAGCGGAGGACAGAGTGTTAACATGAATGAGCGGGGTTGGGTGTTTCAGCATATAATCTCCCTCGCTCCCCGTGCACGGGTCTGGGCATCTGGTGTATCCTCCGCCCCAGGCGTGTCAGCCTTCCGACTGTGTGTCTGCTTTTCTTCATGGGCCTTCCAGTTGTGTGCCTGCTGTCCTTGACCTGAAATAGCCACATCCATCCTGGTTTCTTGCTAATCCTTTGAGGTCTATCCAAAGTCCAGTCTGCCCTATAGGTTCCAGCCCAGTCACCTGAGTGAAATTCAGTTTCAGGACTTTCCTGAACAGACGTCAGGCGTAATCATTTTGCTAGGGAGAACTGAGAAAGCAGAGGTTATGTAAGGAGTAGCCTGCTCTCAAGGAAAGTCTGACATCTATTTCACTTATGCTTAGTGGGAGGGATAACTACACCTCCCCACAAGTCATTCATTTGTTCTACAAACTCACTATGGCCCTTGAAAAGTCTAGTGCTACATTTCTTCTTTTTTTGTCCTTTTGAGGCAGGGTCTCGCTATGCAGTTCAGGCTGGTCTTGAGTTCACTTTGTAGCCCAGCCTGGTCTCGAACTCTCAACAATCTTCCTCTCTCAGCCTCCCAAGCGCTGGGATTACAGGGATGCACCACTATGCCTGGCTCTTGCCACTGAGAAATCTAATAGCCACCTGGATTAGAAATCACACCTTTCTAAAACTCCTTGCTGGGCATGTTGTTGCACACTTGTAATCCCAGCACTTGAGAGGCCGAGGCAGGAGGATTGCTTCAAGTCCGAGGCCAGCCTGGGCTGCATAGCAAAACCCTGTCTCAACCCGCCCCCCACCCCCCCCCCCCGCCAAAAAAAAGCAAGCCTCTTTCTTTCTAAACCCTTTCCATTTCACCATCCATTTAATTCCTTGGGCCCCAAACTAGGGATCTCCTTAATTCTCTTTCCCCCTCATCTACCACATCCAACTTACTGTATCACTCAGTTCTAGTTTTTTCTCCATAATATTTTTGATATCCATTTTTCTGTGTGATAGCATTGAACCCAGGGCCTTTCACATGCAAGGCAAGTGCTCCACTACTGAGCTGCATCCCCAGCTCTGGCTCCAACTGGTTCTTGTCGTCCTTTGTTGCCACTTGTGCTACCTTCATCTCCCCTCTGGCCTATGAAAACTTCTTCAACTGTCCTCTTGCTCCTTCAGTTCCTGCCTCTGTACAGTTTGTTCCAGAGAGATCTTTTAAAAAATATAAATAAGATAGCCTGGTGTGGTGGTGCACACCTGTAATCCCAGCACTCGGGAGGCTGAGGCAGGAGGATCGTTGCAGGTTTGGGACCAGCCTGGGCTACAAAGTGAGCTCCAGGCCAGCTTGAACTACAGAGTGAGAACTTGTCATAAAAAGACAAAAAAAAAAAAAAAAAAAAGTTAGACATAGGGACTCTCCCTGTTTCATTTGTCCAGTGGCTTTTCCTTGCAATTAGAGTGAAATTTCAACTCTACACAGAGGCCTCCAAGACTCCTAAGCTGGTCCCCACCTGCTGGTCTGAGTCCTGTGATTTCCCCCATCCCTATTTTTCATTCCCACTCCCTGCCTTTTCTGGGTTATTGTTGCATGCGTTCTAATCAACACAACACGCAGAAGTACCCTTTTAACCGTGTGAAAGTGTACTTTCATTTTTTAAAAAATTTTTTTGTCTTTTTGAGACAAGGTCTCGCTATGCAGTTCAGGCTGGCCTTGAGCTCACTTTGTAGCCCAGGCTGTTCTCAAACTCGCAATGATCCTCCTGCCTCAGCCTCCTGAGTGCTGGGATTACAGGCGTGCACACCATGCCTGGCTAAAGAGTACTTTCAATGGCATTAAGGACAGTCACAATGCTGTGCAACCGCCACCATTATCCATTTCCAGAACTTTTTCCGAACAACCTCTACCCACTCAGCAATAAATCTGTGTGTTAGTCTATTTTCTCTTGCCATAACGGAATGCCTGGGCCTGGGTAATTTTTAAAGAATAAAGGTTTATTTAGCTCACAGTGCTGGCAGCTGAAAGTTCAAGACGGAGCAGGTGCATCTATTTGGCCTCTGTCGAGGGCCCGTACTGCTCCGTGTGCAGAAAAGCCTGGAGCACAGCCGGCGTGTGCTGAGATCAAATATGAGGGAAAAACTTGCTTTTCAACAACGTGCTCTCCCAGCAGCCAAACCAAGTCCCCCAGAGCAGGGACTCACTCTTGCCGCGCGACAGTAATCTTTCCAGACACCACCTACGCGGCCCTACCTCCCAGGGCTACTGCACGGAGGAATAAAGCCTTGGCATAGCTTTGGTGGGGATAAGCCATACTCAGATCATGGCAGTTTCTCTCTTCCCACTGCCAGTAACCGCTGCTCTAGTTTCCCTCACCATGAGTTTGCCTGTATAGAAGATGTCATGGGGCTGGGGGTTTAGCTCAGCGGCACAGCGTCTGCCTGGCAAGTGCAAGGTTGTAAGTTTGATTCCCGGTACCGGAACAAAAACCAAACAAACAAAAGATGTCATGTCATCTTAATGTATCCTTACTCCTGAGTCCTTTTTTTTTTTTTTTTTTGTCTTCATGTGACAGGGTCTCACTATGCAGTTCAGACTGGCCTTGAGCTCACTTTGAAGCCCAGGCTGGCCTCGAACTTGCAATGATCCTCCTGCCTCAGCCTCCTGAGTGCTGGGATTACAGGTGTCCCCCACCACACCCAGCCTGAGTCCTTTTGATTAAAATGCTGTCCCCTGTTGTCCAAAGGGTCGGCTCCTTTCTGTCACATACTGCATAATGGAGTTGAAGCTCCCTGTCAACTTCACGTCTGGTCCTCCACCCCGCCGCCTGCTCACTCTTGTTGTTGCAGCACTGGGGATTGAAACCAGGGCTTCGTGCCTGGTAGGCAAGTGCTCTACCACCAAGCTACAGACCCTCTTAAACAATTATGTATTTTAATTTTGAAACAAGGTTGCCCAGGCTGGCCTTAAACTTGCAATCCTGCTTCAGGCTCCTGAGTGGCTAGGAGGACAGGCACACACCACTGCACCTGCTGACAAGCTCATCTGTCCAGTTATCCTGTAGGATTTTCTGACTGGGACGTGTGTCACTCACGTGTAGGGCCTGTGACTGTTTTGCTCAGTTTTGTTCTTTTAATACCTAGAACAATTATTTTATATGTATGTGTCTTGGTTACTTTCCTCTCATTGCTGGGACAAAATACCTGACGCCCAAAATTAAGGAAGGAAAGGTTTATTTCGCTTACAGTTTGTGGAGGTTTCAGTCCATACTTGGCTGGTTCCGAGGCAGAGTGGCACATGGCAGAGGGCTACAGCTCATGGCGGCAGAACACAGCAAAGCAACAATCACTAAAAGGGAGGAATGGCGGCAAGCAGCCTCTTCCTCTCCCTTACATATGCAAACTATCCACCCCAGGGCGGGTGTAGCTCTCACACCCATAGTCAATCAAACTCTAAAAGCCTGCCCCATGGCCACATGAGGCTTTGGGGGGACACCCATACACAAACCATAACAGTGTGGATCTTCTTTTCCCAGAAAACCACAGGCTTCCTGATGTACATCCTGTCATATACACAGTCACACACATGCACACACACACACACATGCCACTCTTTTTGCTGATATTGCTATTTTGTGGTACTGGGGATTGAATCCAAGGCTCCATGCATGCTAGGCAAGTGCTCTACCGGTGAGCTAGGCCTCCAGCCCAAGTCTTACATATTTTTTTTTTTTGACTTTTTGAGACAGGGTCTCACTATGTAGTTCAGGCTGGCCTTGAGCTCACTTTGTAGCACAGGCTAGTCTTGAACTCACAACAATTCTCCTGCCTCAGCCTCCCGAGTGCTGGGATTACAAGTGTGCACTACCATGCCTGGCCCAAGTCTTACATATTTTTTTTAATCTGCCACCCTCTATCTCGTACTCTGATGTCTGGTCAGACACTGAGAAGCCATAGGGCTTTCTAAATATTTGTCTAATTGGGTTGGATGGTTGTGGTCATTATAATCAGACCAACTTCAAACATGTGGAAGCCTTAATGGGAATTCTTTTTTATTTATTTATTTATTTAAAAGAGTAAAGGAAGGATAACATAGTAATAGAGGAATTTACCAAATTACAAAGTGGTAGGACATTATCAATGGTTGTTATTTTACCTATTGGTATCTTCAAGGTAGTTTCTCAGGAAAACAAATAGACAAATAATAGTGAGTTACAGACAAAAATGGTAGGAAATTATCAATGGTTGTTGTACTGTACTTTGGTTTCTTCAAAGTGGTTTCTAGGGAAAACAATAGAGCTATACATGAGTGATCAACTAAATAATCATTGACTATTCTCAATGGTCGTTGTTGAAAACATATAGTAATAAGCATACATCCATTTATGATACAGCATAGGAACAATAGAAACATTACAGAGTTATGGACAGATTGGTAGGAAATTATCAGTGGCTGCTGTAATACATGGTGGTATCTTCAAAGTGGTTTCTCAGGAAAACAAAGATATGCAAGGAAGATCTAACAAGTAGTTACAGCCTAAGTGTTATGAAAAATAGCTGATGACTTCATCACCAGTGACTCCTTTCACTGAGGTGTGATGGCTGGAAGGAAGACCAGGATTGAAAAGAAGGACCGAGAGACTAGCACCAGTGTCCAACAATAGGCTGTTTACTTTTTCCTCTATAGTCATGATTACATGGGGCTCCTCCTGGAAGGTAATGGTCTGGCCAGAGGGAGAAGGCAGAGTATGCCCTGGGCCTCTTCATTCCTGTTGGACCAGCTTTCTAAATATTTGTCTAATTGGAGGGGTCTGAGCTCTGGGGCCTCCATTTCAGAGGGCAGTCTGACCTCTAGTGGTCACCTTTACAGTCAGGGCATGGCCCAGGGGGCTTCTTAGGGCAGTTCCTCTTGAGGTGGCCTGGCTTTTGACAGTGGTAGTAGATAAATGTAGTCAACGAGTTCTTCTTGGGGCCCCGAGAATCAGACTTAGGGTCTGTTTCTCTTAGTGCTGCAGCAAAGGCAGCTGTTTTTTCTTGGTCCATTTGTTTTCTCTCCTTGGCCTCCTCCTCATGGCTATAAAATACTGAGGAGGCAATTCTTACTAACATCTCAATGGGAAATCTTGGTATGGCTTGCAGCATAGCTCTGGGGACTTAGTATGTTAATACTTTCCATTGGTTCTCACCTTCTGTGTTAGTTGTGGTCTGTTTGCTTTGGTGATTTTCTACAAGCAAATGGCTGATAAAGAAGATGTACATTATAGTGGGCACACTATGATAGTACCTGCATTTCAATACCATAAGAAATCTTTTCTTCCTAATAACTTTTTTTTTTTTTTTTTTGGTCTTTTTGAGACAGGGTCTCCTTGTGCAGTGCAAGCTCACTTTGTAGCCTAGGCTGGCCTTGAACTTGCAATGATCCTCCTGTCTCAGCCTCCTGAATGCTGAGATTACAGGCCTGTACTACCATGCCCGGCCCTAATGTCCTTTGGAAATATAGATTAAAAAAGAAGAAAATAGCTGGGCATGATGGTGTATGCCTGTAATCCTACCCTCGGGAGGATAAGGCAAGAGGATCAAAGTTTGGTCCTAGTCTGGGCAACTTAGTAGTTGAGAGAGACCCCATCTTTAAAAAAAGTCTGGGGTGCATGCAGATCAGTGCAAAGGCCCTGGGTTCAGTTCTCTTCTCAGTATCAGGAGAAAAAGAAGAAAGAAAGAAAGAAAGAAAGAAAGAAAGAAAGAAAGAAAGAAAGAAAGAAAAGAAAGAAAGAGAGAAAGAAAGAAAGAATCATAGTGTATGTATTGTTGGCAACCAGCTTTTAAAAAGCTTGGTAGAAAGAAAAACTTAGAGACCATACACATCTATGTCATTAAATATTCTACAAATTCCCTTATTTTTCTTTTGGTGGTGCTTGATTCCAGGGTCTCATGCACACCAAGCACACATTCCACCACTGAATGACATGCCATCCCTAAAAAGTTCTTTTTTTTTGGTACTGGGAGATGAACTCAGGACCTTGCACTTGCCAGGCAGGCACTTATGTCACTGAGCTATATCCCCAGCCCTTTTATTTATTTATTTTTTTGTGGAGGGATAGGGTTTATTTTTCTTAGGTTGTTCTCAAAGCCCTGGGCTCAAATGAGCCTTCTACTTCAGCCCCTTGAGTAATGCTACTGCCCCAGATTCAAATTCACTTGTTTTTCTTTTTTTATTTTTTTCCTGTTTTTGTTTTGTTTTGTTTTTTGAGACAGGGTCTCTCTCTGACAATCAGGCTGGCCTAGAACTCATTATGTAGCTCAGGCTTGAACCCATGCTGATCCTCCTGCTTCAACCTCCCAAGTGCTGGACTTACAGGCATGTGCCATTGCCCCTGGCTTTTTTTTTTTTTTCTGTTTTTTTTTTTTTTTTTGAGATATGGTCTCACCCTAATTCAAGCTGGTTTTGAACTCATTATGTAGTTCAGACTGGTCTTGAACCCATGGCAATCCTCCTGCTTCAGCCTCCTAAGTGTTGGGATTACAAGTGTGTGCCACCATGCTCAGCTTCAAATTCATTTTTAATGACTGAATAGTACTTCTATTAATAGGTGTACAGTAATATATTTATCCAATAACTTCTGACTTTTCCTTAATCAAACCATGCAGGAATACACATCTCTTGTGTACATGTTTATGAATGTTCATAACTAGGTAAAATGCTTATACATATATCTCACTCTATGATAATTTCATGGGAGAAAAGCTCAATTCATAGAATGACAAATGTTAACATTAATTGCAATTAAATTGCCCACCTTGGGGAAAATTCAAACAAGATCAGTGTAGTCTGTCTCTTGTCCTCAGTGATTTCCCTGATTTTGTTTACTGCCCTAGTGAAGCTCTCTTCTAGGAAGCTTTCTTTGTTAACTTATTGACACATTCATCCACTCACTGAGAGTTTCTGTCTTTTTGCTGCAGTATTTGATTTTATTTACTTTGTAAATAAAATTTGTCAAATTTGTTTTCAAATAAATCAACTTTGTTTTGTTGATTTTTCCTATCGATTTTCTATTTCATTTATTGCTGCTCTAATATTTATTTATTTCAACTATTTTGATTTATTTTGTTTTCATTTTCTTGTTCCTTCAAGTGCAAAGCTAGGTTGTTTATATGAGATTTCTCTGTTCTCTTTATTTTCCTTTGGTGCTGGGGGTTGAACCCAGGGTCTTGAATAAGCTAAGTGTGCGTTCTACCGCTAAGCTGTAAACCCTGCCCTCTGCCTTTAAACATAGGTACTCGGCACTCTCAGCTTCCTTTTTGTGCTCACTGCGGCGCGTGTGTTGCTCTTCGTAAGTTTTGGTACTTTTTATTCGTCTTGAGTGCTCTCTGCCTTTCATCTCTTCTTTCGTCCGACGGTTGCTCGGAGAGTGCTGTGTGATTTCCATGCGTTTGAGAATTCTCCAGTTGCTGTTGTTTCTACTTTCATTCACTTGTGGTCATAAAAATAGTTGGTGTCACTTTAGCTTTTTCAAATTTGTTAGGACTTATTTTGTCATCTAAAATGTGACCCATTCTGGGGTAAGATCTGTGCTTAATTTAGGAGAATGTATGTTCTGTTGCTAAGGGGGGAAATGTGATATATATATATTCCAGTTAGTCTATTGCATTATTCAATTCTTGTTTCTTTATTGATCCTCTGTCTATATGTTCTGTCCATTATGGTAAGTAGTGTATTGAAGTAACTCAGTATTTATATTGCTGTCTTCTTTTTCCTTTTAGTTTTGTCAACATTTGCTTTATATATTTAAATGTTCTGATATTTCATACTGATATTAAGTGGTCTGATATATATGCAGTCAACCTGTTTGTTTATCTTAAATTCAGGTTCTTGCTCTTCACTTTCGCAGCTAAGCCAATTTATGCACTTACAGTGTCCTTAAGGAATTTGTGTGTGATCAGCCTGGAAGAGAAGAAAAAACATAAACCGAAGGAGCACTGCTTTGGATAGCCATGGGTACTGATGATGGTGTCCTGGAGTTTCAGTTTTCTTGAAAGCATAATTTATTTTTAAAAATTAATTTATTATTATTATTAGTTATTTTATGTACGTGGTGCTGGGGATCGAACCCAGGGCCTTGTGCATGCAAGGCAAGAGCTCTACCACTGAGCTCCAGCCCCAGCCCCAAAAGCATAATTTCTTTAGTTAGGACTTTTCCTGCCTCCTGTCTGCCTACCTTCCTTCTTCTATCCAAGTGCATCCTCTGCTCCCGGTCTTCAGTTCCTCCTTCAGAGTGGGTGCAGAAGGACCAAGGGTCTCTCTTCTTATAACAGCTCCAGGCTGCGGAAGGTGCCGATCCTGCTTGACCAGGGATCAAACGTCTCACCTTGACTGATCTGAAGGAGATGAAGGAAGATGAGCTTTATTGTTTAATGAACCATCATCTTTTGATACTATAGGAAAGAGGACAAGAACATTAGCAAGTCACTGACTTAAGCTTTACCTTATAACCACATTGAACAAGCAGGGACCAGAAATTAAAGTATAATACTGTTGAATAGAAGAAACTGTAGAAGTCTGACAGAATTACTACTTGACATAAATCTTTTATCTTATTGTTTTTTCAGTGTTTATTTTTATTAGTACAAGTGTTCAGTACATAATGATTACACTGCTTATGGGGAGTTGGTATATGTACCCAGCACATCTTAATTCTGTTTTTATTCCCCTCCCTTTCCAGTCTCCTTCCTGTCATAGAATCTCTCTGGTGAATTTTTCAGTTTAGTTATTATGTTCTTCAGTTTTGTGGTTCTTGTGTGGTACTTTTCCATATTTTCTTTCACTTGTTGAAATTCCCACTTTGTTCTGCATTGTTCTCTTAGCTTCAGCGGACATCTTTATGAGAATTATTTTTAATTCTTCATCAGATGAATCATATGACTCATTTCTTTGGGGTTAGTTATTCACACTTGTCTCAGGTCCCGTGTTTGGAACATCTTTGCCTGGTTTTCGTTTTCTTTGACTTTTTGTGTTGGTGTCTGCATGTTAGAAAAACCAGGCACTGTCAGTCTTCCTGAGCTGGGCTTACATAGGAGAAGGCCTTCACGAAGCTCTTTCTCAGAGATTCCGGGGCCCCTCCTCTCTCTCTCTCTCTCTCTCTCTTTCTCTCTCCCCTTAGAGGAGCATGCAGTTGCAGCTTTCCTCTGCTCACTCTGCGTTGAGCCGGGAGTTATAGCGTGAATCAGCCCAGGCAGCTGTCTCTTTCTACCCGGGTGGGTAGACTATGCCAGATCCATCAGAACTCCAGGACGAGAGAGACAGACACTGGTTTTGCGGGGAGCTGCAGAGAAGTCTGAGTGCTGGATTCATGGATCAGCGCTTTCCCTCCTTTAGGGGAAATTGACAGCTGGGATTATTTTTCATCTGTCACTCTATGATGAGCAGAAGGGAAGATCAGTCATGTCTTCCATCCCATCCCACGGGCTTCACTCTCCCCTATTAGCGGGACTGTAGCAGATGGATCTATCACAGCTCCAAGACAGGCAAGCCGGAATCCAGTCCTCTGGGGAGCACTCTCGGAAGAGCTGGACACTGGTCATGCAAACCAGTTTTTTCCCACCTCCATGTGAAGCTGGGTGCTAGGTTGCCTCCTCTTAGTTGTATGGTGCTCTACTCAGGTAAGGAACCCCGGAGGGAGGGCGTCCTAAGACTCCACAGTGCTTTTTTTTGGTCTTTTTGAGATGGGGTCTTGCTGTGCAGTTCAGGCTGGCCTTCAGCTCACTCTGTAGCCCAGGCTGGCCTCGAACTCACAATGATCCTCCTGCCTCAGCCTCCCGAGTGCTGGGATTATAGGTGTGCGCCACCATGCCCAGATTTCCATAGTGTTTTTTTACAATTTTATTTTAAAAGGAAAAAAATTCAAAACATGATAATAGGAGAGTAACAGCGGTTAATACATTGCGTATTGTTATCTTTAAATTAGCTATGCAGAGTACAAGGTATAGGCATTTAATTTTCCAAACAATATTAGCACAAACCTTTCTTTTTAATGAACTAAGAGAAATTAGTAGTGTAACTATTGTAACTAACTTCTCTCTCTCTCTTTTTTCTTTTCTCTTCCTGCTTTCCTCCTTTCCCCCACCCCAGTTTCTCTTTCCTTTTGAACGGTTTGTTCCCATTTCACATTATCTATTGTACATTTTGGGTCATATTTATCATTCAGCCTCTCACACTAGGGAGACAATACAATGTTTACATATGTGGGTCTGATGTATTTCACTTGTGAGTATGGTCTCGGGTTGCATCCATTTACCTATAAAAGTCTCTAGTTTATCCTTCTTTATGGCTGAGTAGTACTCCATTGTATAAAACAACTACATCTTTTTTATCCATTTCTTTTCTTTTCTTTTTTTTTTTTTTTGGTCTTTTTTTTTGAGACAAGGTCTAACTCTGCAGTTCAGGCTGGCCTTGAGATCCCTTTGTAACCCAGGTTGGTCTAGAGCTTGCAACAATCCTCTTGCCTCAGCCTCCCAAGTTCTGGGATTACAGGCATGTGCCACCATGCCCGGCTATCCATTTCTTGGCTGATGGACATTTGGGTTGTTTCCAATATTTAGCTATTACAAATAGGGCTGCTATAAACATGGGTTTATTAAAAAACTTTTGCACAGCAAGAGAAAACACCAGCAGAGTGAAGAGACAACCTACAATTGGGAAAAAAATGTTTTCCAGCTGTTCCTCAGACAAAGGACTACTATCGAGAACAAATAAGGAACTAAAAAAGTCAGGCCTCCCAAATTTAAAGTCCCAAACCAAAAATGGATATATATGCATACATATATTTATGTGGTATGATGTTTTTAATTCTTCTGGGAAGATATCTAGAAGGGGAATAGCTGGGTCAAATTAGAGCTCTGATCCTAGTTTTTTCAGGAATCTCCACACTGATTTCCACAGTGACTGCACCAGCCTACACTCCCAACAACAGTGGAGAAGGGTTCCTTTTCCCCCACAGCCCCTCCAGTGCTTGCTATTGGTTGGTTTCACAATAGCCGTTCTTTCTGGGGTGAGATGGAATCTCAGCGTTGTTTTAATTGGCATCTCTTGAATAACCAGTGATGCTGAACATTTTTTCATATATTTATTTGCCATTTCTACTTCTTCATCTGAGAAGTGTGTATTCACCTCAGATGCCGTTTTTCGATTGGGTCTTTAAGTTTGGGAGGTCTGATTTTAGTTGAGCTCCTTGCATGTTCTCGATAGTAATCCTTTGTCCGAGGAACAGCTGGGAAACATTTTCTCCCACACTGTGGGTCGTCTCTTCACTCTGTTGGTGGCTTCTGTAGCTGTGCAAAAGTTTTTAATAAGGCGAGATCCCAGCTGTTGGTTCTTCGTGACAGTTCCTGTGTGATCAGGACTTTACTCCTAAGGTCTTTACATACACCCGTGTCTTCAAGAGTTTTATCTATTCTATCTTCCAGCAGATTTAATGTTTCTGTCTTAATATTTAGATCTTCGAGCCATTTCAATTTCAATTTAGTGCATGGTGAAAGATACGGGTCCAATTTTAATCTTTGGCATGTGCAAAGCCAGTTTTTCCAGCACCATTTATTAAAGAGGCTATCTTTCTTCCAGTGAAGGTGTTTGGCTCCTTTGTCAAAGATAAGTGACTGAGTGTGTTTGTAGCTGTGTCTGCATCTTCTGATCTGTTCCACTGATCTTTAGGTCTGTTTTTTTGCTAGTACCATGCTGTTTTTATCATAGTAGCTTTGTAGTATAATTTCAAGTCAGGAATTGTGATGCCTCCTGCCTTTGCTTTGTTGCCCAGGATTGCTTTTGCTATTCTAGGCCTCTTGTGATTCCACCACAGTGGCTTTAGTGGGTCTGATTTTGCATTTTCCTGGGTGAAAGGACCTTTCAATTAGGGCCTAATTTTCACAAATGAAATTTGACCATGAATAGTTGAGTTTATAGAGGTAAATCTAGAACCTCCTGCTCTACCATGTTGGTGATGTTACTCCTCTGAAGAGACATTTATAACCACTCCTAGTTGTTCTATTTATATAACTTTAAAAGTAATCTTTTGGGTCTAGTATTCAGAGTACTATACTTATTTGAAGTGATTTATAACAATTTATTCATGTTGTCTTTATTTCCTTTAGGTAACAAGGAAGTCCCTATTTCAATTAATGTTACACCCTGTTTAACATTGAAGGGATCATCTGGAACTCTGAATATTTTCTTCATACCAAGTAAGTACAATTCTTTTTTCTGCCAGGCATGGTGGCGCATGCCTATAATCCCTGCACTTGGGAGGCTGAGGCAGGAGGATCATTGCAAGTTTGAGGCCAGCCTCGGCTACAAAGTGAGCTCAAGGCCAGCCTGAACTGCATAGTGAGACCCTGTGTCAAAAAGCCAAAAATAAACAAATAAATAAATAAATAAATAAATAAAATTCTTGCTTCTGTAGATCAATTTAAGGGTTCAAGAAATAAAAAAAATAGCCGGCTCACGCCTGTAATCCCAGCACTTGGAAGGCTGAGGCAGGAGAATCATAGTGAGTTCGAGGCCAGCCTGGGCTACAAAGTGAGCTCAAGGTCAGTCTGAACTGCACAGCGAGTTCCTTCTCAAAAAGACAAATAAATAAATAAATAAATAAATAAAAAAGAAAAGAAATACAAAAAATAAATAATTGTGTTCCAAATTTAATTATTCTCTATTGTTGCTATGCAACAAATTACCACAGTGTTAGTGGTTTAACACAAAACACACTTATTACCCATAGTCTTTCCAGGTTGGTAGTCTGGGTATAGTTTATTTGTGCCAGCTGCAGGGCTTCCAGTAAGGTTACAGTCAAGATGTTGACCCGGACTGGACTCTGAAGGCTCGGGAGGAATTTACTTTTAAGTTTGTGTGGTTTTCAACAGTGTTCAGCTCCCAGATACTGTCTGTGGGCCATCCTTGGTTCTTACCACATGGGCCTGTGCAGCATGGCTTCATCACAGCCGGGAGGCAGGACATCAGGTAGCAGGATGGAAGTAGCCTAACCGTGGAAGTGACACTCTGTCACCTCTACTGTAGGAGGAAGTCACTAGGTCTGTTCACACCCTTGAGGAGGGGATTACACAACGACATGTGTGTAGGATTGGAAATCTCCTGAGATTTCCAGCAATCTCACATGTACCTCCTTTGTATTCAGCTGTATCCAACCATTAGTATTCAGCCGGTTAATAATATTTGTTTTTCACCAGTCAAAGATCTGTGTGTGATCCAGCCAGATCTTTTTTCTCTTAAAGATGACCTGTTTAGAAAAAAACATTGTGATGAAGGGATTTAAAAAGGCAATGTGTTTTGTGACTGTGTTTTATCTTATTTTTATTCTATATGATTCCTTATTGTCAGCATAGTAGAAATTAGTGGAAGTGGTGGTGCTTTTAGTGTCTATACAAACACCAAACCTTCATCCTCTCCTACTTGTCAGCGTTCTTTGTTGATTTTCTTATAAGTTCTGGGCTCTCGGGAAACTAATTCTAACCTTTATCATCATCATCACCATCTACATCTTAGATCTGGAGCTTGTTTTATACTTTATAAAGTACTTTTATATAAATGAACTTAAAGAAACATTTGCCCCTTCATTCCTGACTTTAGTTCTCCAGCTTATAAAAAGAAAAAGTAGCCGAGAACTAGAGAATAATGAACAATAAACTTGGGTTTTTTTTTCTGAATCTAATTGTTCGACTAGTATTTTGATACTTTATCTTTGTGTTGATTTATTCATTAAAGAATACTTGGGGGGGGGGCGCTGGGGATTTAGCTCAGCGGCAAAAGCGCCTGCCTGGCAAGCGTAAGGTTGTGAGTACGGTTCCCAGTACCGGAGAAAAACCAAAAAAAAAAAAAAAAAAAAGAATACTTGGGGCTGTGGGTGTACCTGGGTATTAAAGTGCTTTCCTGATGTGCTGAAAGCCCTGGGTATAACACCTTGCACTGAAAAAAAGTAGTAAAGTCTTAGCGTATTTCAAGTATTGTGATAGGCACTGTGAACTCATTGGTAAGATATTCTCTTTGCCTGTAAGAATCTGTCAGTGCAGTAGGAGAGATGGATCTGCAGATAACGTGGTGTAAATAAAATGACAGCAGTTGGGCATAAACGGTAGTTTAGAGAGAAGCATGATCAAGTCCGTTTGCTTCACCTTCTTCACCAAAAGTAAAAGAAACAACCCAAAGTTTCGACAAGCTAAGGCCCTGTCATTTCCTTTTTCCCAGCTTCTGTTTTCTGAGCTAGTTGGTATGCTTGTCATAAGTGAAGAGTTACACAGCAAATGATGAATTGCTTACCTTCAGGTGAATCCCTTGTCCTCACAGGAAGCAGGTGATACTCTTCCAGGCCCAAACAGTAAAACTATATGGCACACTTAGCAGTCTCTGAAAGACAGATCCCAAGAAGTGACCAGATAGGCTAGATTTTTATTGGGCCAAATGCTTGTAAACTAAAGGAAAGAGGAAGTCAGAGGAGACATAGTATTCAGGTTGGATTGCAGTTCTGATAACTTTGAAAAGTGAAAGGGGGGGGGTAAGTGACGCTTGCTTTTAGTTTCAGCTATTCAGGAGGCTGAGGCAAGAGGACTGCTTGAGCCCAGGGGTTTGAGATTAGTCTGGGCAACACAGCAAGACCCTATCTCCAAGGAATGGTAGCATTCTGTATATCTAAAATGTACCAATAAAAAAAAGACCACACCCCCGAAAATTCCTGGCCAGCTGGATGGTGAGGGGACACATGCCTGTCATCCCAGTCTCTGGAAGGCTGGATAAGAAGGACCGCAAGTTCACCTCCAGCCAAAGTAGCTGAGAAACGACCCTGCCTCCGAATAAAAAATAAATGAGGGACTGGGGATGTGGCTCAGCCTGAAGGCCTGGAGTTCAATTCTTAGTACTCAAAAAACGAGACAAAACGAAATGAAACAAATAATAAGAAGAAAAAAAGAAAAAAAAAAAGAAAGAGAGAAAAGAGAAAGAGTGAAAGGGGAAAAGGAGAATTAGGCAGGGTAATCTTCAGACCAAGACGCAGTGTTCTCAGCTATGTCAACGGCGAGCCCCAAGCGAAGACTGCTTTACACGAGAGTCCTGGGGACGTGTGGGAGTGTGGCCGGGGCTGAGGGCTGGACCTCAGGGTATGGCGCCTGCAGGCTGTCGGCCAACTGCCCTCCTCACCACCGCTTCTTCTGAGGAGAGGTCTGAGTGACACACCGCAAAATACTTCAACCCTTTACTAAATATGGCATAAAACAAATCATTGTAAAGTTAACACTTTGCAGTTGAGACCTGCGCTTTCCTGGAATTTACTATAATGTCAGTATAAAGTGTGGGCCTCACATTCATAGAAATCAGCCTTCCTCTTATGGCCTTACTTCTGCTTAAATTCTTACAACAGCTGTATCGCGAGCCCCGCTCAAGGTCGTTTCTGGAAGTTCCTAGAGCCGTCCTAGGTGAGCTCAAGAGTCGTCTCCTTGTTATCGCGTGAGGACCACCGCGTTCTCCTCTCTTCAGCGTCCACCGGGGCGTCCTGCTAAGCTACGAAAGGGTTGCTCAAGGCTACGGTTGTTCATTGCCTAACAGGACCACAGGATGTCCGGGGTCAAGAGCTTCTCAAGATAGAAGCCACTGAGATGTCAAAGCAGGACTTCACTCCTTCGATCTTCGGAGATCAGAATTGTGCTGGGCTCCGCGAAGAAACGGAAGAAGTTCCTTTGCTCAGCACTGTGATGAGGCGGTGCAGCGGTTCTGCTCTGCGTGTGTTGCCTCCCAAGATCCGTGGTGAGGACAGCTCCTGCACTTCCACACGCAGCCTTGCTCTTGGACAGGTGCAGGCCCAAGCCCAGGGAGTGGGCCCTGGGACCACTGTTAGACACGAGCCCCATGATGGTCTTCTCTCCACCCTACCCTGGAAACAGGCGCAGAGACACGTGAGGATGTTTGATGGAACATCGGACGCCGAGTTCTGAGGGCCAAGAGGGAGGCTGGTAAGATTTGCCCCCAGCAGGGGGATTCCAGTGCCAATTCATGATGACATGAGGAAGCCAGTTCCGGATCTGCGGTGTGAGGTAATGAAGCAACTGTTGAGCAGAGATGTTGAAAGAGTACTTGGATAAGTACCGTTCTCAGGAGAAAGGTCGGAACTGAAGATCTAAAGATGACGATTTCCAGAGTATTCCCTTACGTGATGCTGAACGTCAGGGAAAGCTTGCGGAGTGAAAACTGAGGAGACCCGGAGATGCGCCTTAGACAGAAGATACGGTGACACACGCTGCGGGGAAGTCAGAGGGGCTGGAGCGCAACTAGAAGGATGCGGTGGCACCTGCCTCCCGGAGTAGAAAGCAAGCTGGCAGTTCTGTAAGCACAGCTCAGTCTGGGAAAGACGGGAGCGTTGTCTTCGGACCTTGACTGAAAGATTCATGGTGACCTTATTAGGAAAACATTTTCAATGGGACAGTGGTTACAACAATTGCTTTCATTTTAAAAAGGTTGTATTTATTTTCTCAGTTTGTGCCAATTGAATAACTTGGAAGAACTGAAGAAAGCATATGACCTACTGGAATTTTCCATGTTACCTGACAATAGGGAGATCATGAAGATATTTAAAACACCCATATATTTAATTTGTAATTGAAAGATCCAGTCTTCAAATATTTTATCAAGACCTCTAAAAAGTTGGCATAAATCAGGCAAGGTGGCGCATGCCTATAATCCCAGCACTCAGGAGGCTGAGGCAGGGGGATCGCTGTGGGTTCAAGGTCAGCTTGGGCTACCTAGTGAGACCCTGCCTCAAAAAAAAAGTTGACATGAGTTGATTATCCGTACTTCTTTTTTCTCCTTTGGATTTTCCAGCAGAACTAACACTGAAAATTTTGTTTGATAGTTTTCTCCATCAGGTTATGACGTTTACTCTATTTTTAGGCATAAAAATGTTACTGTGGAACATTCTCTTTGGCTGCAAAGATGCCCACCTTAAGCTGCAGCTTTCTCATCTACAGAACAAGAACAATAGCATCCACCTCCTGGAGAGCTGTGAGGACTGAAATGAAGACGTAGGAAAAGCACAGGGTGCATATGAAGGGTTCACAGATGTTAATCTTTATAGGAGGATCTCTCAGTTGGGGGCTAACGCAGTGTTTCCTTTCTCAGGAAGGGACTTAAGGAAGTTGTACTTCAACCTGTACATATCTTTCAACTCCATGACTCTGCCAGAACGCAAAGAAGTCATTTGCAGTGGATACGACGACACGTATTCTTTCTGCCGGGCGCTGAAAGGAGGTAAGCATTCTGTTCATATTACTCAGAGAGGGGAAAATAATTCTTTATGAGAATGTTATAAAATTAAATACATTGAAAATACGAAGTCCCTTTCCTGATTATAGTTCTTCATTTCCAGCTAACGTTTTACTCTTACCAGCTTAAATGTTTTAAGGGCTGGGGATGCAGCTCAGCAGTGCAGCACCTGCCTGGCAAGTGTGAGGCCCTGAGTTAGATTCCTGGTACCAAAAAATGAAAATAGTTAAACATTTTACAGCTATGTTCCTTTTTATTTAAAAATTTTTTTTGGTGTTTTGAGATGGGGTCTCGCTATGTATTTCAGGCTGGCCTTAAATTCAAGGCAATCCCCCTGCTTCAGCCTCCCAAGAGCTGGGCTTACCACCACACCCAGAGACACTTGTTCCTGAATTGTGATTACGATGACAATTTACGAGTGTGTTTGAAGGAATGTTAAAATGTTTACTTTGTCCAGATGAATATTTTATATTGACTCTTGATTAAGGACGACTTTTTCTTTCTTTTGTTATGGGTGCCTTTTTCTAAACATTATTTTGCAAGGAACTCACTCAATTTTTCATGCAGAACTGGTTTCTTTAATACCCTCTCTTTATTTCTACTCTGAAATTATTCACAGAATCATAGAATTCAGAGTTTAGAAGCTTAAAAGTCATTTAATACAAACCTCTAAGTTTGTTCTTAATAATTTAAAAACTAATATTTAAATACTTTGAAAGGTTGTATATAAATATTACATTGTCACATTTCTAAAAATTGAAAATATAGACAGTAGAAAGACATAGAGTTATATTTCTAAAATCATTTTGGAGTATTTTTCTTCTTTTTTGAGACAGGGTCTCATGAGCCTTTAACTCACTGTGTAGCCCAAGGTGGCCTCTAACTCATGGCAATCATCCTGCCTCAGCCTCCTGAGTGCAGGGATTATAGGTGTGTGCCACAATAGTGCTTTTTTTTTTTTTTTTTCTTTTAATGTCTTTTTGAGACAGGGTCTCACTAAACAGTTCAGGCTGGCCTTGATCTCACTTTGTACCCCAGGCTGGTCTTGAACTCACAATGATCCTCCTGCCTCAGCTTCCTGAGTGCTGGGATTACAGGTGTGCGCCACCATGTGGGGCCTGGCTGGTGTTTTCTTCTTGTGTTTTTTTAAGAGTTAGTTTTAAATAGATTTAGCTATACGTACTATGTTTTTATTTTCTTCCTAAAAATTAATTTATTTGACTCTGAATAGATTTTCCATGTGGTTCAGAAATCAAGGTGTGTACCTTACACTATAAGACATCCCCTGAGTGAGTGTGCCTTTCATTATGGTGTATTTATAATATTATGATAAATATATTTCTATTTGTAATTGTTTTTACATCTTAGATTTGAATATTTTCATGCTTGCAAGAAAAAGTTATGGATAACTCCCAAGGAGATTTTTGGGAGAATTTATATTCTGTTTTTTTTTTTTTTGTTGTTGTTGTTATCAGGAATCAAACCTTATGCTCACCAGGCAGGTGCTTGTGCCACTGAGCTATATCCCTGGTCCCTCAAGAAGATTTTTGGGATTAAGCAATTTTTTAAGATATATTTGTGTTCTTGTTTGCATAATGCCAAAATGCTTTTTTACAGCTTTGTACCTATTTATATATGGTACAACAAGCAATATATAATAGTTTAATTTCTCTCTTGTTAGCATTTAGCATTATAAATTTATAATTTATGTAAGAGGACCAGGGTTCAATACTTGCTACTACAAAACAAAGGAAAACTTTCATGTAATTGTTTTATTAACTTTTAAAAGTCATTGGGCTGGGCATGTAGCTCGGTGGTAGGGTGCTTGTGTAGCGTGCATGAGGCCCTGTGTTTGATCCCCAGCTCTGCAAAACTAAATAAAATAAAATAAAATAAAAATTAAATTATGATTGCAGTTTGTTTTCCCATATAACTATTCACTATTAACTTGTGCTCTACCTTGTTTAAAATAGAATATTAGGTAGTTTATATGCATACATTTAATTAGCGATCGAAGAAAATTACAATTGGGGAAAAATGGGAAATAAATCCTGGCATGGTGGTGCGTGCTTGTAATCCCAGGACTCAGGCACACCGAAGCAAGCAGACTACAAGTTCAAGTTTCATCCGGGCAACTTAGTGAGACCCTGTCTCAAAACACAAAACAAACAAACAAACTCATATACATACGTGAATGACATGGGCTGGGGGTTACAGCTCAGAATGCTCCTGAGTTTGATCATCCAAATTGGGGTTAGGAGGCAGGGGAAGGGAAATAAAGGTAGAGAGTTAATGGAAGGAGAGAAATATAATGTACAAATTCACAGCAGAAAAGTTTATACTCTGCTGCTAGCGGGCAGACCGAGTTTTCTGATGCATGTCCTGCCTGCCTTCCCCCTACGTTTCTGACCTGTGTGGCTCCCACTGAGACAGATACAAGCTAGGCAGCAGGCGTTGTGTCTGAGTCTGGACTCAGTTGTTCAAAGGCCTAAGTTTGTGTCTCAGTGTTCCCCTGTCCCTGGGAATGTATTTAACTTCTCTCATCCCATTTTTCTCCTCTGTAAAATGGGGACAACGAAACTGGTTTTCAGGATTAAATTTGAATCTATGTAAACAAACAGCTTGGCACAGTGCTGGGGTAAGAATTCTTTTGTTCCTGATTTTCAAGTTCTGTTATTTATACAGTTGAGGAAAGTGATTCCTGCGGTCAGTCAGTCAGTCAGTAACGTGTCCAAGGTCGTTTGGAAGAGTAGTGATATCACAGCCTCTGACTCATAACACGTGGCTCTTCCACTGTGCCCTGCTTCCTGTTCAAAAAACAAAATCTCCTGCCAGTGATTTTCAAAAAAATTGTTCATTTCTCTCGTATAATTGTTTTACAAAATCTCTGTGGGATTGCGTTTTCATTTCAAAGTTTCACTTCATTCGAGAGCTAAGGTGTGTCACGGTCAACCCTAGCTTGCCTGTTTCTTCTCCCTGCCCTTTCTTCTAGCAAATATTTGCTGAACTTGATTTGGGCAAGTCATGCTTTAGGTTCTGCCCTGTAGCTCGCCCTGCCTGACTTCCTTCTAGGCTTTGTCACTGTGGACAGAGGCGTGAAGCTAACTCCCCATCCAAAGATGGACGGTAGGGCCTTCTTCCTCAGAAAGTCACTCTCTAGAAAAGACAGTCATGGAAACAAAATCTATAATAGAATGTAATAAATACTGATGAAATTTTAGGTTATTAGTCTTTTTTTTTGGTACCAGGAATCAAACTCCGGACCTTGCGCTTGGCAAGCAGGTACTTGTGCCGCTGAGCTAAATCCCTGGCCCTTTTTTCTTTTTTGAGACAGGATCTGGGTATATAGTCCAGACTGGCCTTGAGCTCAAGAACCTCCTGCCTCATCCTCCTGAATACTGGTATTACAGGCATGTGCGACCATGTCTGGCAGCTCTTAGTTTTAATTCTATGGTTATTCACCGTCATAGGATAACTCAGATAAGTCTTCATAAGGCATTTGATTAGTCTTGGATCTGAGGACATCAGAGTCAGGGGAAGAGCATGCCCTGGTGAAGAGGCAGTGTATGCAAACACATCTAGCCACAAGAGTGTGGCTATTTAAAGGTTTGTTTTTTTTTAAGCTGGAACAGAATGTGCTTTGGGGAATTGCTGGAAATGAGCCTAACGAAGAGGATAGGGTGAACATGTAAGTCGTGCACGAAACACTGGCTGGTATTCGGCAGTAAGTGGGCAGAGATAGCCCGCCGACACTTCCATTCTTTAAGGGTAGCGGGTTGGCTGGGGCAGGAGACCTGGGTGGAGGAGGCAGAGCCGGGAGCTTGTGTGAGGGACGCTGAGGGCTGGACAAAGATGGCCTCCCAAGGAGCCGGGAGGAGGAGGAGGAGGAGGCGAAATTGGGAAGCCGAATGGGGAGGACGTACTGACTGCTTTATGTGTCAGACAAAGACTGAGCCCAATCAAGAGCCACGTGAGGGCTGGTGACCGGACATCTGAGAGCACCACTGTTTGAGATGATGTGTTAGCACACGCGTGCAGTGCATAATGATTCCATTCCTCACGTACATGGACATAGCACATCTTAATTCCTTTCTCGTCCTCCTCCCCTCCCACCTCTCCCCTCTCCCTCCACCTCTCGGTCCCCAAAAGGCGCAGATTTTAAAGAGAAAGATTACCAATTCCGGTTTGGGCATGTTGAGCTCAAGGCAATTTGGGAGCACTCAAACAAACATGTCCATCTGGCAGCCGAGTATGCGGGCCAAGAGCTCAGGACATTCCGATTTAAGAAGCACTGACGTATCAAGAGACCCTTGAAGCCTGAGACTCAAATTTGTAAATGCCATACATAGCTATTTTCAAAATAACTCTCCTTTCTGTTGTTGTTACAAAAGTCACACATCTTTAGAATATGATATTTAGAAAATATGGCCAAGCAAAAATAAAATAAAAACTACCCATAATCTTACCACTTGTTATACACATACCCCGTTTTACCTTTCAAAAACACGCTATGATCATAGTCTGGAAATTCTTAATGCTTTTTTGAGTGTGTGTCCGTAAGTGAAGTCTGGTGGGGCGGTGGGTGCATACTCGCCTTTCCTGCTCCGTGGTTCTTGGGCCCCTGTCACTCACTCCCCCTGCACACACAGGGTCCTGCCTGGCACCGTCCTCCGCATTCCCACCCTCTGGCCCTGGGGGGCCTTGGGTACAGGGAGGGTCAGGATCAGGTGTGGCTGCCCTGAAGTGTCGGGGTGGGGCAGAATGCTGGCAGTGGGTGACTAGGTGGGGATGTTCCTCCTCCTCCCCGGATAGATAGTGCACGGGGTTTTGCAGAGAGGTCCCAGTACCTTAGAGGGTCACCCATGCGGCAGATGGGAGAAGGGGAAGATGCCTGCTTTGCCTTTGCTTCGCTCACCGGGGAAGGAGGGGTCTGGCTGCTTGTGGGTGGGAGACCCTATCAGGCAAGGGTTCTTTCAGGCTGTTTTGTGTGGGAGGGACCTTCTCTTTCTCCTTCCCAACTTTTTGAGTCTGGCTTGTGGTAGTTTCTTCCGGTCAGTTCCAGGCACCCCCAGGGATGCGCCGTGAAATACAGATTGTGCCCTTCCAGTGATTCTGCCTCGGAGTGAAATGCTTTGCCGTTTGTGTTTAAAACTGGCAGTGTGGGATAAAAAGATGGTGATGAAGTAGTGAAACCGGACAAACTGAAAGACGGAGAAGATGGACAAGATTGGCATTATAGTAATAGTATGTAAATTATAAAATTAATATAATATCAGTAACGTAATACAATATCATTATGGATGAGATACCAAGGGAGAGAAGTCTAGGAAGGAGAAAGAACAGCACAAAGCAAGAGAAAAATAACTTCGGAGCTGGGCGCGTAGGTCAGTGGTAGAGCACACGCTCGGCGTGTGCGTGGTTAGCATGTGGAAGGCCCTCGGTTCAATGGCTCAGTCCTCATCGCCAAAAATGAACCCAACCAAACATCCCTCCCCACACCCCAAGCATTTAACAACTTTAATGCTGCACCCTAGGCATTTCCCTGAGCACTTGGCATGTATTAACCTCCAGGGCCCTCATACTAATACTGGGAATACTATTACTCCTAAGTGAGGGTAAGCGTTATCACCCCTTACCTCTTTACCAAAGTGAAGGGAAGTTAAGTGACTGCCCAAGGTCACACTCCAAGTTAGTAGAGGACATAAGATTCAAACGCAAGCAGTTCTGGCTCCACAGCCACCACCCTTTCTAAAGTATCTTTGGCATAGAATGCTATACCACCTTTGTCCTTGCGATATCTTTCCCATTGCATATCATATTTGGACTGGTTTATTTCTATGTGATATCTCTCCCATTGCATATCATATTTGGACTGGTTTATTTCTATGTGATATCT
>NW_004955444.1:6350626-6361318 GCF_000276665.1 Chinchilla lanigera | reverse complement strand
TCCCATTGCATATCATATTTGGACTGGTTTATTTCTATGTGATATCTCTCCCATTGCATATCATATTTGGACTGGTTTATTTCTATGTGATATCTTTCCCGTTGCATATCATATTTGTATTTGTTTGTTTGTTTTTTGTTTTTTTTCTGGTACTGGGAATCGAACTCATGACCTCGTGCTTCCTAGACAGGCGCTGTGCCACTGAGCTAAATCCCCAGCATGCATATCATATTTGGACTGGCTTATGTCTATGTGATATCTTTCCCATTGCATATCATATTTGGACTGGTTTATGTCTATGTGATATCTCTCCTGTTGCATATCACATTTGGACTGGTTTATGTCTATGTGATATCTTTCCCATTGCATATCATATTTGGACTGGTTTATTTCTATGTGATATCTTTCCTGTTGCATATCCTATTTGGACTGGTTTATTTCCAAGTCTGTGTCCTCAGTTGACCTTACCTCTTTGAAGAAAGGGACAGTGTCATCCTAACTATCATCTCTCTAGTCCCCTGGCACATAGTTGGCATTAGACAAATATTTGCTGAACTGTTAAATTTTTAAATTGGGTTGGCCTTGAATGAAAGATCTAAGATTATGAAGAGGTGATCATTTTACTGAGCTTAAGAAGCATCTCAGGGGATTAACACCCTTAATAAAGATACTCTAAGAACTGAGAAATGTTTATGAGAATAGGTGTGTACGATGGTACCTCAGTTCACGAACTTATTTCTTTCCATGATTCTGGTTGCAAACTGAATTGGACGAGAACCGAATCAAAGTTTCCCAATAGGTCAGCATGGACCTAACCATTGAATTTTGATTCAGTTCTCATCGAATTCAGTTTGCAACCAGATGGTGAGAGAATTAAGTTTGTGAACGGAGGTGCTACTGTAAATGCAGGCATAATCTACTCACTTGCTACTAAGAACTGTCCTTAGCCAGATTTTTTGCCTTTTAAAATTTTATTGGTACATTTTAGATTTGCATAATGAGATCCTTCAGCATAGGGGATTTGTACCTGTTCGTGACACATCTTGCCGCTTCTCGTTTTCCCGTTCCCCTCCGCTCCCTTAACCTTTCTTCCCCTCCTCCTTTACCAAGGCTTTGTTTCCATTTATTCCTTCTATTTTCTTTTTTTTCTTGTCCCTTCTTTTCTTTCCCCCTTGCCCTTGTTCCCTTTCTCATCTGAACGTTTTCTTCCCATTTCCCAGTATCTATTGTACATTTTGGACCTTATTTACCCTTTGATTTCTCACAGCAGAGAAACCATGTGATATTTAAATGTGTGTCCAATTTATTTCACTTAAGAGTATGGTTTCAGGATGCATCCATTTACCTAGAAGTGTCTGAAGCGTATCCTTCTTTATGGCAGAGTAGTACTCCATTGTATAAAAAACTCCCACACCTTCTTTATCCATTCATCAGTGGGCACCGGGCTCTTTCCAAGAGCTAGCTATTATAAACACTGCTGCTGTAAACACAGGTGTGCATATATTGTTGTGGTATGATGCTCTTAATTCTTTCTGGAAAATACCAAGAAAGGAAATACCTGGGTCAAATACAATCTAGAGTGAGATGGAATCTCAGCATTGTTTTAATTTGCATCTCTTGAATGATCTGTGACGTTGAACATTTTTTAATATATTTATTTGCCATTTCTACTTCTTCATCTGAGAGATGTGTATTTATTTCAGATGCCCATTTTGGGACTGGGTCTTTAAATGGGGGGGGTCTAGTTTTTTTGAGTTCTTTATATATTCTTGATAGTAATTCTTTGAGGGACAACTGGCTATAATTTTCTCCTACTCTGTGGGTTCATTCTTTTGGTGGTTTCTCTTGCTGCGCAAAAGCTTTTTAATAACATGAGATCCCAGTTGTTGATTCTTTGTGATAGTTCCTGTGTGACTGGGATTTTGTTCAGAAAGTCTTTGCCCACACCAATGTCTTCAAGAGTTTTACCTATTCTATCTCCCAGCAGATTTAGTGTTTCTGTTTTAATGTTTATTTTGATTTTTTGGGAATCTTTTTGAGACAGGATCTTACTCTGCAGTTCAGACTGGCCTAGAACTCACTTTGTAGCCCAGGCTGGCCTCAAATTTGCAGTGATCCTCCTGCCTCAGCCTCCTGAGTGCTGAGATTACAGGTGTGCACTACCCCACTTGGCCTGTTTTAGTATTTAGATCTTTGACCCATTTTGACTTTAGTGCATGGTGAAAGGCAACTTTAATCTTCAGCCTATGCAAGGCCAGTTTTTCCAGCACCATTTATTAAAGAGGCTATCTTTCTTCCAGTGAAGGTGTTTGGCTCTTTTGTCAAAGATAAGGTGGCTGAGTGTGTTTGGAGTTGTTTTTGTACCTTCTAATCTGTCTCAGTGAACCTCAGATCTGTCTTTTTTTGCCAGTACCATGCTATTTTTATCACAATAGCTTTGTAGTATAATTTCAAGTCAGGGATTGTGCCTCCTGCCTTGCCTTGATTGCCCAGGATTGCTTTTGCTATTTTAGGTCTCTTCTGGTTCCAAATGAATTTTAGGAATGCTTCCTCTAATTCTGTGAGATATGCTATTGATATTTTGATCAGGATTGCATTAAATTTCTACAATTTTGGAAGTATTAGTCAGTTCAAAGAGCAATAACCATTACTGTTTTACATTTGATATATTGTTTTAGAAAGATTCTAGGTTACTATTTTGTTTTTTTTGCTTCGCATTAAAAATATTTCTATTGTTCCAACCTTACAGCACTCCACCCTACCTCAAGTTTGCTATTTTGCTGTGCCTAATTAGAAGAGCAGTCTGTCATTTTTCCTGCAGGTCTGACTATGCTGCACGGCTTGTGCAGGACCAGGCTCATGTCTGTACATTTACACAGAGGCTAAACTCTTAGGCTTCTCAATAGTACGACGGGAGGGAGTTTCAGTGTGCTAGGTGCCACTGTAATATCTTGTCCACCTTTGGGAAAATTCTTCATTATATCCAGCTAAAGATACAGCATTATGTCTGAAAGCTGCTATGGAATATGCACACATGGCACCTGAGATGGCGTATATGTTCGTTCATTCATCATCGGGACCCATGGTTGTAAGTGTCTGCGTCCCTTAGGGATGAGATCTAGGCGGGTAGGGAGAGAGGATCCTGGGGAAGGAGGAAGCTACGAGAGAAGGGGATCCAGAGCACAGGATCTGTTCTGTCTATACTTCTGCTTGGGACATCTTCTGCCAAGAGTAAGTGTAGTCCATAAAGACACACTCCACGTGACCAAAAAACGGAGCACCTAGTGGTGATCAGTAACGTTGTGAATTTTGCATCTTGTTTGCAGA
This sequence comes from Chinchilla lanigera, assembly GCF_000276665.1. Lineage (NCBI taxonomy): Eukaryota > Metazoa > Chordata > Mammalia > Rodentia > Chinchillidae > Chinchilla > Chinchilla lanigera. The sequence continues at coordinate 6,357,991 of NW_004955444.1, read as the reverse complement.
GACCGTCAATGCGACAGTAAAATTCTCCTTCAGGGGAATACGATTCGCCAAGGTATTGTTCGAGATTTATTTTGTCCTTTCTTAACGTTTTGCAGTGACAGATATGTTAAGAATTTGAAACAAGCAATTCCTGACTCCTTAAAGCAGTGATTCAAGAGTAAGATGTTCAAGAATTTTGTGTTTTAAGCACTTCTTCCTTCTAAAGAATATGGAAAAATTTCACATGAGGTAGTTTTTGGCGGGGGAGCTGTAGATGTAGCTCACTAGTAGGGTGCTTGCCTAGCATGCGTGAGGCTCTGGGTTTGATCCTCTGTACTAAATAAACAAGCTCATTTTCACACTATTTTTCTTTCCAATGTCCGTGGCTAAAAATAAGGAGAACGTTCACTATTATTCTGTTGGTCTTCATATGAAAACACTGGGCAGCTGTCTTAGTTACTTTTTTCTCGTTGCTGAGACAAAATACCCAACACCCAAAGTTAAAAGAGGAAAGCTTCATTTAGCTCAATTTGTAGAGATTTCAGCTTATAATCGGCTGGCTTCAAGGCGGGGTGACATGGCAGAGGGGCATCGCAGAGGAGAAATAGTCCATGACGAGCAGGCACGTGAGAGTGAAAGATGCCTTAGCAGCTTTTCTCTGCTGCTTTGGTACTCTACCTAGGCTACCTGGAATTGGATGTTGCCAGACAAATCCGTGGACTGATTTAGTAATCGCACACCCTTCATCCCACCATTGCACCATGAATCAATCACACTACAGATTCAGCCACCTCTGAAATATAAATATAATAAATATAATAAAGCCCCATCTATGCCCACGTGAGGCTTTGGGGGGACATCTAGACACAAGACATAACAGCAACCATTTTTCATAAGTCAGTAACCATTGTGTATAAGTCTATAACTATCCATGTGATGTATTAAATGTATTGTAAAAACTGAGAAAATAAAAATTACATAAATTATAGGCTTATTTTTATGTTTCATTTTTTGGGGAATTTAGCTTGGATGTTCAGGCCTTTGGAAAAATAACTACCTCCTCAACAAATACCACTGTAATTTGGATATTTGCATCACATACCTAGTGATGAAATTTTGCACATTTCACTTTTGGTGCCTATTTTAAAATAAAGTTTAGTAAGGCATACTCTTATTTTGTTACAAACAAAATGTAATATTTGAAAACCTTGTAGGCTATTTTTTTTTCTTTTCCGGTACTGGGAATTGAACCCATGACCTCACACTTGCCAAGCAGGCGCTCTGCTGCTGAGCTATATCCCCGGCTCCTTATAGGCTATTTTATTTATTTTGTTTTTGTTTTGCGGTACCGGGGATAGAACTCATGACCTTACCCTTGCCAGACAGGTGCTTATGCCACTGAGCTATATCCCCAGTCCCTTATAGGCTATTTTAAAACAATTATAAATATCCCTCATCTTATAACTGGGAAATAAATGGGCTGTAGGCTCACTGAGTTCAAAGGGTTGGAACATTTCTTCTGGTGTGAAAACTAAGAACAGTGATTCAGCTGGGAGTTCCAGCTCAGCGGTACAGCACTTGCCTAGCACACACAAGGCCTTGGTCTGATCCCCACCACCGTAAGAAATTGATGACCAATTCAGTACGAACAGCATCCTGCCGGTAAGACAGAGTTCTTGCAGTGCCTTTAACACAGTAGCATGTATCGTTTTTTAGATTATTAAATCTAACGTTGTTGTGTTTCTTTCTCCTCATTTTAGGGCGAGTACAACTGCATTGCGGAAGCCATCACCGGGGACATGGAAGAAAGGCTTTTTTGTTTGAATTTTACCGTTGTGCACCTTCCGCACTTTAATTAGAATAAATTGAGCATTTTTTTATTTTTTAAAAAATGTTCTTATTTAATGTAATAGAGGGTCCCTGGGCTCTATCTTAATCGTGTATGGGAAGACACCAGATGCAGGAATGAGTGTTTTGAGGGAAAATGGATTTTTTTCTATTGTTTATTCAAGGCAAGATCTTGTTATATATCCCAGGCTGGCTTCAGACTTGTGATCCTCCTGCCTCAGCCTCCTAGGTGCTAAGATCACAGGTGTGTACAAGCAGTGTCTGGGATAAGGGGTTGTCCCTCACTTCCTGGTGCAGGGCCCTGGGGTTAACAGAGTGAGTGGATAGTAATCCTGAATGTGAGCGCCCCCTAGGGGCGGTGGTTGGAGTGAGGGCTCTGTATTGACTGGTTGCATAGGACAGGTGAGAAGTCGGCATGCCGTCATTTGACTAATATTTATTGTTTACCTACTATGTGTCAGGCCTTGCTCTAGGTATTGGAGTTACAGCATTTTACAGCCCAGACCAGAAAAACAGAACAAAACAAACACCCCAAAACAAAAAACCACAAACAAACAACTGCCTGTCTTCATAGGGTCTGTGTTTTTGTGGGGAAAGAATCACAAGATGAACAAGTAAGCGGTAAAGTACATTAGAAGCAAACATACTCTTGAAGTGCTATATACGTACATGGAAGGCAGATATGGGCAGAAGTGGAGGTTGTGATGTTTGAGGTTTTGGTCGGGGTGGTCAGGAAATGCCGCAGTGGCAAGGTGCACTTTGTGAAGCTTAAGTTACTGCAAGCTGGGAGAGCAGCTGGTGTCAGGGCCCTGTGGTAGCACGGCGTCCGGCATGCTTGGAGAAGAATAAGGATCTGTTCAAGTGAAGGATGTGAGACAAGAAGAGGTCAGTGGGGACCGAGGAGGTGGGCGTGTGCTGGGGTTTGATCTGCTAATGTTAGGACTTTGGCTCTTTCTCTGAATGAGATGGAGACGCCCCGGAGGGGTTTGTGGAGGAAAGTGTCATAAGTGCTACTTTAAAAAGCCAGATTCTGGCACCATCTGGAGCGAGCTGGGTGACTTTTGGTGGCAGATGTCTGTGCAGAAAAGGAAAGACGAAGTTGGGACGCTTGGAGTAATCCCGGGGACAGGTGGATGAGGTGGAGAGAAGTGACCTGCTCTGGGTGTGTTTGGAAGATAGAACCAACTGCAAAAATACTTTCGCTGGTGGATGAGGTAGCGGGTATGAAACAGCGATTCTAGCTTTTTTCTTCAGATGGAAGGATGCCATTACTTGAGCAGGGAAGTTAGGGAGCAGCAGGTTTGGGGAGGAAAAAACTCAGAGACTGGTTTTTGACATTTTGAAATATGGTTAGGTATCCAAGTGGGGACTTTCAAAAGTCAGTGGATATGAATGCAAAGTTCAGGAGAGTGTTCCAAGCTGGGGTTTTGGAAGTTGTCAGCACGGAGAGGGAATGAGTGTAGAGATAATAAGAGGTCCAAGAGCTGCGTCCTGGAGTGCCCTGTTCCCCAGGGACTGTGATTTGGGAGGTGCGGGCAAGAGCCTGAGACCGTGTGGCTGGAGGTCGGAGTTCACGGTTCCCGGGAAGCCGGGTGGAGGCGCTGTTCAGCCGCTTTCACGCGCAGGAGTGTAACGAGAAGGCTGCGTGTTGACCTTTGCATTTAGCAATGCGGAGGTCGCTGTGGCTTGACAATACACCCACAGAGAGCCCGCTGAGATTTCCAGGCGTTATCCCAGCCCTGCGCCGCTCATAGGTGCGGATCGTGGGTTAAGCTCTCTGAGTAGCCCTGTGGAACCCCTCACTAAAGCTGGAGGCGGCACAGCCTCACACCTCCCTTTCACCCATTAAGACAGGGGGAGTGGGAGTGGACCCAGTGACAGCTCTCCCCCAAAGTATCCCCGACACATCCTCTCCTTTAGGATTCTCCTTCGGATTAAAATATCCTTTGACCCTTTTCCAAGAGCTGTCCATTGGGCGATCAGACGTTTCCTGTTCCCTGGCTTCGTTCTGGTGCAGGCCCGGTCCTCATTCTGGGGCGGGTCCTGAGCACAGCCAGCGGGAGGAATTCTCAGGGGAGAGTGAGTCAGGGCGCAGGGAAGTCAAGGACTGCGGCCTCAGTCAGAAAGGCAGGCAGGAGTAGAACTCCCGGGCTCTGTCCCTGCGAGCGCACCGGGAAGGGCGTCGCTCTGTTTCTGCTGATGCTCATCTGACGACCACAAAGGGCACCAGCCTCTGATGAAGCTGATGCGGGGCACAGCAGGAGGGTGAGTCTGAAAGGACGAGAGCCTGGGCTGCAGGTGCTGTTGAACCACGGAGTCAGCCACGCCCGGACCCTGCCTCACTGAGGACTCTCCAGGGGTCAGTTTAGCGAGCTGGAGTCAGCACGCTATCACTGCACCTGAGAGCACTTCTGTAGTGTGGGGTGTCGAATCCAGGGCCTCAGGGATGCCAAGCAAGTGCTCCACCACTGAGAGCTACACGCTCCGCCCTGATTTTAGCTTTTCTATTGCTGATACTTGCAGGGTCTCCTTATCTAGGAGGTACAGTAGGTATAGTGCCTGGGGAAAGAAACAAGTTTTAGTTTTAATTTCTCTTAAATCAGCGATGAAGAAATATAACATATCCAGTGACAGTGGTGCGGGTCTGTAGGCCCAGCTCTTTGGAAGGCCAGGGTCTCCGGGGAGAGACACTTGAGCCCAGGAATTCAAAACCAGTGGCAACATAGTGAGATCTCATCTCATTAAAAACAAAATAAAATCTATGTCCACACCTCTGCCGTGTGTACACACACAATAATAACAAATAGATATTAACAGATTTCAGTGTGGGTCATATTTACTTGACTAAGGTAGTTATAAAATATAACTAAAAGTATTTTTAATGGAAGAAAGAGTCCACAAAGGCAAAAATGCTTTGAACCCCAAAAGTCATTAATGTGGCCCTGGGCTTAGTCACCGAACTCTTTCCTTTGCTGATATCAGAAGGTTGCTAGGTAAAGAGATGTCAGCGGTTACAGTATACCTCAGCTTATGAACTTAATTTGGTTTATGATTTTGGGGAAGACGGCTGTGTTTGTACAAGGAAGGTGACTGTGGTCATGTTTGTCATCCACCGTGGAGTTTGCTGACAGAGGTATAATTTTGCTGAACGCAAACCGAATTGTTTGCAAACAGAAACATTTGCGAACCGAGCTATTACTGTATTTATTGCCTATTATTTCTCCAGGCGTTGCACCAGGCTTTGAAGACCCGGATGTGACAAGGCAAACCGGAAAAGTTCCTCCCTTCACAAAATGTTTAATTTAGAAGGAAGAGCAAGCCACAAGACAAATGACTACTGTAAAATACTGTATGCTGGGGGCCCCAGGGGAGGAGGACTATCAAGGGGAGCCGGAGACAACAGGATGGGACAGGTCTGCTGGAGGCGGTGACCCTGGGACTGAGGACTGGAGGATGAGTCTGGAATTAACTTCCTTCACAGAGTATCTTCCAGGCCTAAGAATGAGGTTATGAGAATGACATAACCTGATGTCAGGTTTAGAGCAGGGGTGACAGTACGTCCAAGAAGTTGAAAACACCCAGTGAGGATACCGATAAGTAGGGTTCTTGATGCTTGTCATGTCAGGTGGTGTTTTGCAGTTAATCTTCACAACAGTCTAAGAGATAGATAATAGTATCCTGATTGGCAGATGAGAAAGGCAGGAGAGAACCAAGAAAATTAAGTGTTAAATAAAAACTCTAAGTGATGTCTTTAGTAAGTGGCGCAGCTGGGCTGGGTCTCGAAGGTCTGGCCGATTTATCATCTTGCTTCCCAAGTGCAGCTGGAAGGTGGACGGTGAGGGGAGGAGCTGCTGAGGGTAGGGCAGGAGATGGGGTCGCGTTGCTGGGCAGTGCTGCTGTGGAGCCCAGCCCGGACTCCAGCCTGCTTGTGTTTGACCTTCGCGTTCTTTGCAGAACAACCTCTGCAGTCCATGTCACGCTCTCACTCCTGCGCCTCTGCACTTCCCCTTCTGGCTGACATCCGCTCTTTCACTCTGCCTCTAATTTCCCACACCCTCCAAGGCATAGCCCCGCACCCTCAGGATCACACCTGTCCCACAGAAAGGGCGTCATCCCCTCCAAAGCTCTCCCTGCCCAGCGCACGCCGACTTCTCCCGGCGTCTTCCATTTTGGTCTAGCCCAATCTCTTCTTCCGGACATATGTGTAGCATAATCTCATCTCAGACCTTTGCAGTCATCTTTCCCTGAGCGTAGAATATACTTTTTCCAAATAGTTGCGTCATGTATTCCTTTTATAAATCGATTTTTCTGCTCAAATGTAACTTCTTCGAATGTCCCTTCCTGACCTGTGTTATGAGACTGTATATAAGAAAGGCTTCACAGGTCAGAAGCTTATTCCTCTCTCAGTTAGACTGGGGTGGTGCCTGCAGGACCCGCGGTCCTTTTCTCTGATCCTGGTCCGAACGGTCCGCAGTGACTCACTGACTGTGAGCCACACAGCCTCTTTCCATCAATGGCCACATTCCAAATACATTAATAGTCACACAGATTTGTTCGAACTCAGGACCTTGCACTTGCCAGGCAGGTGCTTATGCTGCTGAGCTATATCCCCGGCCCTCTTTTATTATCAAGCATTCATGACTTGTAAGAATACTGCCTAGATACTGGTCTTCTATTTTTTTTTTTTTCCCCCTTCAAATATGTATTTGGTTTCAACTCTCACTGAATTCCTTAGCTGAGCTTTGTGAGAATTTCTGGTGATTTCTGTGCTGCTCATGGAACAGTTATTTCTTTTGTGACATTGTCATTAATGGCCATTAGTAATTTTGTACTGGCTGTCCAAAGTCTTTTAAAAAATCTTACCCCTTGGGCTGGGGATTTAGCTCAGCGGCACAGCACCTGCCTGGTAAGCGTGAGGTCGTGAGTTTGATTCTCGGTACTGGAAACCTCCCCTTCTCCAAAAAAAACCCCCAAAATCTTACCCCTTATTAACTTGTTAGTCCTGGTCTGTTCTCTAGCGAGTAAATAGAATTGTTTTTAGAAAAATTCTCCTGAGCAAACATGAGAAAAGCAAATGCCATTCAATAAACCCGGTGGGAGTGTGTGTCTGGGGCAAAACCCAAGCAGATGAGGAGCTTGGCCGAGGATGCTGAGAAGTGGAGGAGGGTCACAGACTTACATCCCCTTACAATTCTCTTCAAAACTTCAAAGATGAGCAGAATTTCTTCCGCTGAGCTAGTTATGCCATTTAAACATTCATGAACTAACTACATCAACTTACTTTTTTTTTGGTTTTTCTCCAGTACCTGGAACCGAACTCATGATCTTGTGCTTGCCAGGCAGGCACTTTGCCGCTGAGCTAAATCCCCAGCCCCACATCAACTTACTTTTAATGAAAAGAAGAATGTTTTCTGCCTCCTGTGTCTTGTCCGTGGGTCATCAAGTTGAAGGGTTCCTTTTACATTCCGACTAATCCCCTATAGGAACAAAAATTCACTTCACAATGGAAAGTGAGGGTTTGGGTTCACATCTAATATA
>NW_004955444.1:6331070-6350526 GCF_000276665.1 Chinchilla lanigera | reverse complement strand
GTCTTTTTGAGACAGGGTCTTGTTATGCAGTTCAGGCTGGCCTGGAGCTCACTTTGTAGTCCAGGCTGGTCTCCAACTCACAACGATCCTCCTGCCTCAGCCTCCCGAGTGCTGGGATTACAGGAGTGCACCGCCATGCTGGCTTCACACCTAATTTTTGCCTCCCGTTATTCAGTCTCTCTGACTGAGCTGTACCATCTTATGTCCTTGTCAGGCATCGTGCGAGCTCCAGAGCAGGAGTGGGCAGTGCCCCGTGGGCAAAGAACTTTGTGTGGCTGGCCCTTATTTCTAATACCTGGGGTCTGTGGTAGACATCATTCCCACTTATTCAAAATATCTGTTCTGAGTCGCACTGCATGCCCGGCTCCGTGCTTAGTGCCTGTGTCGGTCACTTTCTTGTCGTGAGACCCAATACCGGATGCCCACAACCGGAAGGAGAACTTTATTCTGGCTCAGGGGTAGCGTCCGCGGTCAGTTGGCTCCAAGGCAGAGGGGCGTGTCAGGTGGGCGTGTCTGGTGTCATGGTCTCCCGTCATGGTGGGTGTGTCGCGTTGGTGTGTCCCTGTGGTCAGTTCTTGGTCTCACAAACAACAGCAAACACACAACAAAACAAAAACCAGAAACCCAACCAGCCAGACAACCCACCCCGCAAATCATGCGGGGAACAAGTAGAAATACAGAACACAGAGGTTACCATAGAGACCAGTGACAAGAGGAAAACCATTGTTCGGTTCTATATCCAACAGACGGACCAGGGTCAAACATGAACGCCTGCACGTTATGTCCTTGGTCTCCTAGAGCGCTTTCTTAAAACTTCCCAACAGGCAGGAGATGGCACCGCGCAGAGGTGTGCCCGAGGAAAAGCTGGTTACTCCGTGGCAGCCAGGAAGCAGAGAGAAAAGGGAGGAGCCGAGAAGGGAGAGGCTCCCTTCCAGATCCCGCTGGCCGGGACCTTCCCTAAACAAGCCCCAGCTTCTCACAGCTAGGAGGCTGTAGAAGCCCTCCCCTCCGTGGTTCACTCACTGTTTTTATGAGACAAGTCTCGCTGTGTAGTTCAGGCTAGCCTTGAACTCACTATGGAGCCTAGGCTGGCCTTGAACTCATGGCGATTCTTCTGCCTCAGCCTCCCAAGTGCTGGGATTACAGGAGCACGCCACCATGCCCGGCCTCACTTACCTTTTAAAAGTCCTGCCTATGAATGTATAAGGCTCTTGCAGTCCTCCTGCTTTATCCTTTTGAGTAGCAGGGATTACGAGCATGTGCTGACATGCCCAGCTAGGCTGTTCTTAAAATAAGGCAGGCCCTGCTAAATTGGGAAATCAGGACCTAGAAAAGCAAACAAAATTTGCCAACACGGTCTGAAGAATAATCATAAATGATTCTCTGGGTGAAGAACTGAAACACTTTTGCAGCCGGGCGTGGCAGTGGAGACCTGAGATCCCGGCACTCCGGGAGGCCGAAGTAGGAGAATCAAAAGTTTGGGCCCAGGAGAAAACTTAGTAAAACCTTGTCTGGAAAAAAAAGAAGCTTTGGGGATGTAGCTCAGTGTGAAGGCCCTGCGTTCAGTCTCTAGTACCACAGAAATAAGTATGCACACAGAGAAAAAGCACTTCTGTTCTCCAGAAACCTCTGTCCTGTGTGTCCGCCTTTTGTGGTATTGGATTGAACCCACCCTTGGGTATGCTAGACGAGCCCTGTACAACCAAGCTACATATGTGGCCCTTTTTATTCTAAGACAGGATCTCTTTAAGTTGTCCAGGCTGATATCAAAATTTCTATTGCCCTGCCTCAGCCTCTCGAATAGCTAAGAATGCAGGTAAGCAGCACCATCCCTGGCAGTGTGTGACCTTCTGGATGACAAAGCCAACTTTCCAAGAAGTAGGCATTATCCTGATTTCTGTGATATTTCTGTTACTTTTCCACAAGCTGTGCCATGCTTTATGAATCTCTGATAACACCTCTTTTTGTCAGACCTAAGAAGCTGTGCTTTTCACATCGTAGCATTTCCTTTCATATGTACGGTTGGAGGATGGAGCCTGGGGTCTTGTGCATGCGGGCAGCCGCTCGCGTGGAGGCACACACAGCCCTTCCCTCTTAGCGTATTTGGAGCAGGGTCGTGCATGTAATGGATGACTTCTCTTGCTCAGCTTCCTCATCACTGGGCGCAGTAGCTGACACTCACAGCCTAAGGAGGAGAGGTTTATTGGGCTCCTGGTTTCAGTCTGTGATCAGCTGGCTCCAAGGCAGGAGCAGGATGGCAGCGGGACAGGACAAAGACGTAAGTGTTCAACCATGGCAACCAGGAAACAGGAGGCGGTGACCAGCGTATTCCCTTCCAGGTCACACCCACAGCCGCTTACAACCGCCTGGCCCTGCCTCCTAGCAGCACACCTAGGCTGAGCTTGTCAGTGGATGAATCCGCTGGTGAGTGTACTACCCCTGTGACCCAGTCACCTTCCACGCACAGGACAATTCTGGGGGTCATTTTAGATCTAAACTGCAACACTTGACATAGCTTAGTCGGCGGCACTTTTCTTCTTAGTAGAACATAGAGTAATTCAGCTGGGCATGGCTATATGCGCAGTGTTTGTAATCCCACCTATTCTGGAGGCTGAGGGAGGATCACACATTTGAAGCTGGCCTGGCAACTTACTGGGACTCTGTCACAAAAAAAAAGGAAGTAAAAAGGAAGGGAGGGAGGGAAGGAAGGAAGGGAGGGAGGAAGGAAGGAAAGAAAGACAGACAGAAGGAAAGAGCTGGCAAGTTAGCCCAGTGGAACACATGCCTGTGCTTTAATCTCCGTTACTGGAAAAAAGGAACATCAAATAATGGTGCGTGTTATAATCAGTGGCACTGTAGATTGGGTATCAGCTACCTCTGCTGTTGAACCAGACAAAGGTAGTTTCTTTTTCTTCTTTCTTTTCTATGTGTGTGTGTATGTGTGTGTGTGTGTGTGTGTGTGTGTGTGTGTGTGTGTGTGTGTGTTTTACAGGATTATTTTATAATAGTCACCCAAAGAATCACATACAAGAGAGAGTGCAGGAAACCTGTCCACACACTAAAGACCCAAAGAATCCAGCTGAGGGCCTGGATCCCACGGCAATGTCCTGCATGAGTCCAGCTGAAGTCTTAGGGCCCATAACAATGCCCCCAATGAGTTCACCCAGAGGCCTAGAGCCCACAACGTCTCCTGCAGGACTGTTTGACAGATCTGTGCTGGGAAGGCCCAAAGGACAGTGGTGGAAGCTAGGAAGTCTGTGCCGGCGGGATGAAGGATCTGTGCCAGCAGGCTGAGAGATCTGCACTGGAACCAGGAAACAACACTCAAAGAACCAGAGCTCCCCTGAAAGGTACAACAGCCATCCTCAGTGGCAATGAGGTCTTGAGCTCCTCCGATGATGAGAACAGCCGAGTCTTTATCAGGATGGCCAGTGCGACAAGCTTCTCCAGGACACTGAACAGTGCACCATCTTCCCCTCCGAGCTAGGATGCGATGCTCAAAGTAAGGACCAGGACTCCCCCAAAGTGAACCATAGCCATTCTCAGTGACAGTAAGAGCCTGAGGTCCTCTGACAATGAGATCAGCTGAGTTCATATCAGGAAAGCCAGCCTGACAAGCTCCTCCGGGAGAACCAACAGCTCCCAACAGCTTCTCTACTTCTCCAGTTCTTTTTATTTTGTTGGCAACAATCTCTGGGTAAGCCTCCCACACCCAGAACCACATTGGCAGAGTTCAGCTGGATGGTACAAGTTGGCTAGCAGTTGTCGATTCACCAGACTGGGAATTAAACACAGGACCTTTGCACTGAGCTACAATTCAAGCCCTTTATTTCACTTTTCATCTTGAGACATGGTCTCCCTAAGGCACTGATTTGCCCAGGCTGGGCTTGTCTTTGGGATCCTTCTGCTTCAGTCTTCCAGAGTACTGGGGTTACAGGCATGTGCCATGATGGCTGGCTCCGTTTGTACTTTTTTCAGTTTCTTTTTGTAGCACAATGTTTACGAGACACATCCTCTCTGATGTCTGTGATGTTAATTGTGATATATCAACTTGCCTGGATTACGAAACGCCCCAGGGATTAGACAAGCACACCGGAGCACACTGCTGGGTGTGCCTAGGTGGGTCCTGGAGGAGGGACTGGGCACTGTGTTTGTTCCCGGACCCCTTCCTCCCCCGTCCTATTCCCCTGCTGTTTCCTGAACACCATGAACTAGATGTCTTTACTCCACTGCCCTTCGGTCCTGATGTTTCTGTCTCAGAGCTGAATACCATGGAGTGAATCCCTTAAACTGTGAGCCAAAAACCTCCCCTCCTTTCAGCTGCGTCAGGTATTGCGTTTCTGTGACAGGAGAGCTGATCACATGTCGCCACTTGCAGTTATCGCTTATTCACGCGCAGAGTCCATCACACGCAGTGCTCCAGGAACGGTTCTGCAGGTGCGTTTCGATTCTCACAAGGACGGCAACACTGGACAAAGTTACCGTAATGTCTCCCTAGATAATGTAATTTCACCTGTTCCCAGCTAAAGCAAATTATCTGAAACACAAATCGAATTGCCTTATTCCCCTGCACAGAATATTTTAACGGAGCTGAGCATCGTGGCGCACACCTACAATTGCATCATCCTGGGAGGCAAAGGCAGGAGGATGCTTGGTTAGAGTTCAGCCTGGGTAATTTAGTAACTTATTGGGAAATTGTCTCAAAGTAATTTTATTTTTTAAAAATTTTTTATGTAGAAAAGCAATTTATTCCATTATAACATAGTTAGTCATGGAGAGTAACGGGCCTGCTGGTGAAATAGGTCTCCTAAAATGGAGACTATCAAACTAGTGCTCAAGGACTAATACTCTTTTAAAAAAAGCAACTCTTATTAAGGATTAATTTAATTTTAAAAACAAGTATAATCTATCAAATCACCCTTCTCAACTTGACAGTCTACCTGAGGCACAACTGTCAGGTGAAAACATACATCTTTACAACTTGGCGGTCCCAAGTTAAAACAACGAAAAACCAGCAAAAACCATTTCACAGAAAGGGAAGGAATAGTATGGAAACAGCTTGAGAAATACACTAACAAGCAAAACTGTATGGGGAAGGGGGAACATGTAGCTTTGACTTAACTGAAGAAACCAAGGGGAGAGTGGTCTCCATAGGAAAATACACATCCTGGAAAGTCAGGTGTGACTTAGAGCATGAATCTATGACTCGATTCTCTCCTAATTCCTGAGTGAAAAGGACATCCGGCAGTACTTGGCTCAGACAACTGTCTGCCCTGGGCTCTATTCCTTACTCACTCTGACCTTTACTGAAACAAGTCTGAAAAACTTGGGGATATAGCTTAAAAAGAAAAGTAATCACACATTATATTCCCCTTTTTGTAGCTGCCTTAGACCTGGGTTTGTTGTTGCAGTTGTACTCCTCTTTGATCACACGGTCTTCCACCGCGTCGTCAAAGGCTGCTTCCTTGTCAGCCATGGCGGCAGGAGGGCCGGGAGGACCCTGGGGCCGAACAAAGCGGGAGGAGCTGGGAGGCTACTCAAAATAATTTTAAAAAGGGAGTCCAGGGTTTAAAACAGTTTCTAATTGAAGGAGATTTAGCAGACAGTAAAGATTAATATTACATCAATAAGTGAATGAGTGTAATTGAGACGGTGTAAATAATAGCAACCTTATTCATAATTACCCACCCGTCCACCACACCACCCACAACCAGGCATAGAAGTTTTGCATATCATATCATGTATCATATCATATCAATAAGAGTATAAAAGACACACAATAATATATTTAATATGGTCACTCAATGAAGCTAAATAAAAAATGCAAATAGTACATGAAGGTGGTGAGATTTAGATTTTATTGTTATTTTAGCATTTTTCTTTACTGTTGTCATATTTTTGCTGGTTAAGCTAAAATATAATATCATAACTATCACCAAAACATAACCGCTACTGCCAGGCCTGTTAGCAACACTTAAAAAATACAACCTGTAAGATGTTACTGGTAATAGAGAAAAGAAGAGAAGTCTGCTCTAAACATAGGCATGAACGTGGCCAGTGTGCGGAAGATACGTCTTCCTGTATGCGATTCAGTTAGGATTCGGAAAGCTGGGAGGGAAGCAATAATTCAAAGAGAAGGAAGTGAAGGGCCTCTGCTTCCTCAGTGCTCATGAGCAGTGTGACACAAATGCGCTGCTCATGAGAATGGCGCGCTCCCAGACAGCAAGTCCGTGCCAGGCTGGCTGCGCAGAAGAGTGGGAATCACCAATCAGGACCTCGGTGGTTCTGCTTTTGGTGTAACCTGGGCACCGGATGATTGATGAGAAGACTGAGACAATGAATAAACCGTCCAGTAGCTGCTCAGAAATGCTTTTGACTGGAGGCCTCCCCATGCATACATACTGCCTGTTAATCATCTAGTGTAGGGAGTGGTCATAACGCTGAAATCCTTAGCAGGTACAACCGACTGAGTGTTTTTGTGTCCCCTTCCCCAAATTCGTGTGTTGAACTCCTCCTAATCAGTGAGTCAGTCTAGGAGGTGATTCATCCACTAGTGCAGAGCCTTACGAAAGAGACGGACACTACAGGAGATGGCTGTTGCCCACAGTGGCTTCAAACTTCTGGGCTCAAGCTATGCTGCATCTCAGCCTACCAGGTAGCAGGAACTACAGGTGCCACTGTGTCTGGTATGATGCCCGTTTTATAGTAACCTGTTGGGGATCCCTGCAGTGGGCTCCAATCTCGCCAGGCATTACAGTGCAAGGTGAAGAGAAAGAGCAAGAGACAAAATAGCGGAGCAGCAGGGATCTGGGATGGCCAGTTGTTCACAGAAAACAAAGGGCCATGAGGCAGCAAGAGCCTCAGTGTTTATTGATCATTGGGGAAAATGGTAACCGAATGCACTAGGCAAATGGCTGGAAGGCAAGGCTTGTAAGAGAAGGAACACGGAATTCTTGCAAAAGGGATGTGTGTTGGTTTGGGGCTTATTTTGCAAGGGGAACAATATAATACAGGACACATATTTTATAAGATTATTTATAATAGTCACCCAAAGAACGATATACAAAAGAGTGCAGGAAATCTGCCTACAAACTATAGACCAAGGAATCTAGCCAAGGGCCTGGATCCCACGACAATGTCCTGCATGAGTCCAGCTGAAAACCTAGAGCTCATAATAACGCCTCCGATGAGTCCAGCTGGAGGCCCAGAGCCCATAACAGTATCTCACACAGGCCTGTTTCACAGATCTGTGCTGGGAAGGCCCAAAGGTCAGTGGTGGAATCTAAGAAGTCTGTGCCAGCGGGATGAAGGACCTGTGCTAGCAGGCTGAGGGATCTGCACTGGAGCCAGGAAGCGATGCTCAGAAGAACCAGAGCTCCCCCGAAAGGTACCACAGCCATCCTCCGCAACAGTGAGGTCCCAAGCTCCTCCAATGATCAAGATGGCCAAGTTCCCATCAGGGAAGCCAATGCAGCAAACTTCTTCAGGAGCCTGAGCTGTGCACCTTGTTTCCCTCTGGAGCCAGGAAGTGATGCTCAGAGTGAGGACCAGAGCTCCCCCAAAGTGAACCAAAGCCATTCTCAGTGCCAACAACGTCCCGAGCTCTTTGGAGGATGAAAACAGCCAAGTTCATCAGGAAAGCCAACATGATGAGCTCCTCAAAAACAACCAACAGCTCCTTACAGCTTTACCAGCTCCAACAGCCTTTCTCCGCTCCCAACAGCCTCTTTAGTTCCCAGAAGCCTTCTTCTCCTTCTCCAGTTCTGCCTTTTGTGCTGGCAACAATCCCCAGGTGGGCCTCCCATACCCAGCACCACGCTTTCTCAGTTCAGCTGGGGGTTATAAGTTGACCACCAGTTATCAATCCACTACAGGATGGAACAGCTAGATTTAGGTTACGGTTAATGAGTAACCTGCTTTGTAGCCAGTTCTGGGAACGAATTTTCCTCTGGAGTCATGCAGGCCCCCCTTGGTATCACATCTCTGCTATTTGAGCTTAGCCATGGCTGTTGGTGATGAACCATGCTAGTTCTGACACCATCTGCCTGCTTTTATGAAGATACCCACACAGCCTCAGCCGGACTCACTAATTAAACTGAAAGCCAAGTAGGGAAGTCACCTCCATACAGGCTGCACTGCTCACAAGCAAGCACGATCACGCTTGGGTCCGGGGGAGGACCCTTGCATCACTTACACTTAATAACCATCCAGCAGTCCGCCGGCTGTTACTGTAAAGTCCATGGGTGCCCAGTCCGAGAGGGCACAGGAGCTTTCACTCCATGGCCTGATGGGACCGAGAGTGAGCTGTTTGATCTCTAGGGCTGGATCCCTGGAACTCAGATTCCTCACGGTGCCCTCAAACTTGGCTCTCAGACTAGCTGACTCTATTACCTTTATAAAACAAACTGGCAGATGCACAACACGTTCTAGACACAGTACACTAGCTGCTCTCTGGTACACCCATGCACTTCTGCTTCCCCTGGTAAGTTAGCTGGATGTTTACCAAAGTCCTCGTGTGCTTGTTCATCCCTCGTGATCCGAATGGGGATTGCGGTAGGCAGAGAAATGCTCCCCAAATATGTTCACGGGCCGGTCTCCAGAATTGGTGGACACATTACCTTACACGGCTGCAGGACCTTCGCCAAGTGTGATCAGGGTGCAGGGCCTTGAGACGGAGGAGGTGAGCCTGGCTCGTCCGTGTGGCACAACTGAACTCTGTGAATTTTTAGAAGATGAGAACCTTCCCCGGCTCTAGTCAGTCAGAGAGGAACGCGACAGGAAAGGGTCGGGGCATTGCTGGCCTCAGAGACAGCAGATGGGAGACATGAGAGTGGGATGTGGATAGTCACTGGGAGCCAGAAAAGGAAGAGAAACAGATCCCTCCAGAGCCTCCATAAAGGAACGCAGCGGCCCTGTGACGCCTCGGTGTGAGCCCAGGGAGCCCCGTGGCAGACTTCTGACCTGGGGAGTGCATGGTAATAAATTCACGTTGTGTTAAGCCACTAAAAAATGTTTAACAGCACCATGTACCCGCCAAACAACCCTTGCACATCCCACAGCCCCTGAAACTCAACATGTCAAAAATGGAACTCCATCTGCATTCCCAGTGTCAGTGGATGGTGCCACCAACTGCTCGGAGCCCAAGTTAGAAAGACGGGCAGAGCCCTGGCTCCGCCTCCGCTGTATTCCTCGTGCCCAGCAGGTCACCCAGCCGCGCTTCAACCTGCCCAGATCTCCCTCTCCGGTTTGACCCTTTCTCTGCACTCCTCCTCTCAGTGTCTTTCAGGTTTTCACAGTCTCTTTCCCAGCCGGGCTCATCTCTGTCACAGTCTGCCCCCATTCTAATCCTGTAGTAACCTGTCTAAAATAAAATCGAATCGTCCTGTCCCCAATACTATCTTACCCCAGTACCTACAAGACCCAAGGAGTGCAGTTTAGCATGTCACCCACTCAGCTCCTTATTCTGACTCCTGCCTATGACGTCAGCTTCGTTTCTTGAGTGCCTTCCTCCTATTCTGAGCTCTAGATGCTACCAAACTGTCCACCGTTCCTCTGGGGTAGGACACGTTCTGCATCTTTGTAATCCCTGATGGATATAGTGTCCTGTGATCCAATCATCTTCTACAGGCATGAGACTTTGGGGAGGGTACATTTTAGATCTAAACCACCACAAGAGTGAATACCCTTTCATTCGGCATCAGGAAGTGCTATGTTGTGAAAATATAACTCAACTCACGCTGGCTTAACAGATAAAGGAGGTCACTGACCTTTGCAAATGGTAGGACAGGCTGCCGTGTGGGTCCGATGCAGTGACTCCTTGTCACCCAGGACCCAGACTCCTTTTTCTCTCTTCCCAGGTGTCATTTTCATCCAGGGCGGCTCCCTGTCACACTACAGGACGGCTGCTGGCAAACACTGTACCTTCTTCCTTCCGCTGGGGTGAGGGTGGGGTGGTGATGGAGCGGGGAAAGAAGTAGGGATGAAGGTTTCCAGAAAGACTCTCAAAAGAGCCAGAAAACCTGTCTTTCAGGATCCCTCTCTAAGTTTCTCTCTCAGTCTCACTGGTTGTAGTACAATGGGTAGAAATAGGATTATGCGGTTTAGTCTGGATGACTGTCCTGTCTGCTGCACTGTGGAAGATAAAGCTGGGTCTCCTGGCTGTCGGTGTGATACTCAGTCTGAAATCCAGACAGGAATGAATGTTGAGTGGGCAGTTTCAATGTCTGCTGTTTTTTTTGTTTTGTTTTGTTTTAAAATCTTCCTTCATTAAGTCAAGAAATATTTACTGAGCACCTATCACGTTCTAGACATCCTTCCTAGGCTTTGGAGATTTAGTAGTATGAAAAGACAAAGTTATAACAACTTCATGACTTTCACTGGCTTTTCTCTCCATTTTTAGAATTGGACATTTCACTTCACAAAGTAGAATAGTGTTATGATGGGTGGAGAAAAGGAAGATGATTTTTATAGACAAAAATGTTGAAGAAAGCAGAAAGAGACAAAGAGGGAATCTGTCATTTCAACTCACTTTCCTTTGGTTGGGAGAGGAGCAACATATTTCTGGAGAGGGGGAGGCAGTGATAAAATCAGAGACCACTGTGGGCAGACTCCTGGGCCTTAGCCTTACTCATTAAAGGACAGTTTGTGTCTTCTCCTGGGACAACCAGGAACTTTAGTGCCAATTTTGCTAAAACCAAAAACCAAAAACCAAAAGAAACAACAAAACCCCCATGGCTTCATTTGGGGCTATAGATGCCCAACAGGTAACTAAAGTAGGACAAAATATGACCTTCATTTTGAATCCTTTGTTCT
This sequence comes from Chinchilla lanigera, assembly GCF_000276665.1. NCBI lineage: Eukaryota > Metazoa > Chordata > Mammalia > Rodentia > Chinchillidae > Chinchilla > Chinchilla lanigera. The sequence goes on along the minus strand of NW_004955444.1, from coordinate 6,339,714 downwards.
CATAAAGAGTTGGTTCAAATTCCTTCTCAGCTCTGCACATAGGTATGCTAATCATTTAGGAATGTCTGTCTAAGAGTTGGCAAAATAAGGTTGATTACCCCTGAATTTACATTATTTCATCTCCCTAGAAGACTGAGGAAATAAGACTTGCAGACATTCAGCTTTGCCCAGAGATCTCTAGCTGTTGTCCTAAAGTGATCACCCGGATTTCAGCAAAAGCAGAGCTCCACATGACTGAAGTTATCACAGTCAGAGATAATGGTTTCGCGGTAAGAGAACCGTCTTTTATGCCAGGGAGGCCGAGACTATGAAAGCAAACCTGAGACAATGATGCACTAGACCCCAGCCAAATCGTAGCAGCTGGTCTTTACTGACATGGACCCCCTTCATAAGAGCGAGCCCCCTCCAGCTGCTCAAACTGGAGTCCTTTCCTGTTTTTCTTACTTGTCTTTGTGAAGAGCTGGCCTGATTAGCTTTATCTAAAGCTAAAGTCTTGAGGGCTGGGAATTTAGCTCAGCAGCACCTGCCTGGTAAGCATGAGGTCGTGAGTTCGATTCCCAGTACCGAAACCTGCCCCCCCCCAAAAAAAAATTAAGGTAAAGTCTTTACAGTTGTCTCTTACTTTCTAATTAAAGCTTTTCCCTATAAATTCAAACATTAGTTTTATTTTCCATTATTACTGAAAGCAAAGACCTACGCTAACTGGTGACAGCAGAAACGTTACTGGCGTTCTGGAGTACTGGGGGTTCTGTCCAGAGATTCCTTCTAGATTTTATTGTCCTGAACAAAGAATGGGACAAGGTGAGAGCAAGAGGCAGTGAGGTTTTACATGTATTAAGGGTAGGGAAGAAAGTATGCTCTGCCAAGTGAGAGCAGGCCGCTGGGACAAGAGAGCTCAGAACGCCCACAGGTTAATGGCCCACACCTCCTGTATCTCCACTCCTCTGGCTGACATCCCTGTCAAAACCTGCTTGACCTCACACCAGAAGAACTGAAGATAGTACTTCCTGGTTGGTCCCAGATGCAGAGCTGGGGACCTGTCCAGGACGAGTGCCTCGAATCTCTGTAATTGACAGGTCATGTGCTAATCTCCAGCCTCAGGAAGATGACTTGATCCTACAAACTGAAAACCATCTCGGGCAATACAGCAAGACCCCCATCTCAACAAACAAACATCTGGGGGTGTGGCTCAGGAGTACACCGGTTACCTGGCTGCAGCAACGCCCTTGTAGAGCAGTGACAGGGAGGCAGCGCCTTAGGAAAACACCTGGTTGGCTTCAGGCTATTTACTTGAATGTGATCGTTATGTACTGCAAATACGGGATGATTTAGATTTAAAATGGCCCAAGGCCCGTGTGCTGCGAAGGTGATTGTCTAATGTAAGCGGTACAGCTGGGTCTGGTTGGAAGAGGTGGCGGGTGTGGCCTAGAAGGCTGTCTCTCTCTTGCCGCGGCTCCTCCCTGCCTCCCTCCGCTTCCTGAATGCCATGACGGGAGGAACTATCCCTCTGCCACGCTCCTGTACCGGCCGGCCTTGGAGACAGCCAACCTCGGCGACACTGAGACTGCTGACCCGTGAGCCAACGTAAACCTTTCCTGCTTTAAGGTGTGGGTGTGCGCTAACGTGTCAGTGATGAGGGAAGTGACTGAGACGCGTGCTAGAGAACAGAAACATTTGAAAGAAAAAAAAGGAAAAATAAAATAGCTAAGTCTACCTTTCTGACTATATATATAAAAGAAATAAAGGCAAGCTGAACTGCATTATCACACCCGCTGCCAACTGAAACTGACCTGCTTTGGCAGTCGGCTGCGATCATTCTAATTCTGACCGCTCAGATCAGTTTCAGCTTGGCGGTAGGGAACCTTCGCGGAGGACTCTGTTTTAATTCTTAGCGTGGTCTGCTGGGGCTCAGGGCAGGAGCTGGGTCTAAAATGGCGATTCCTATACTTTTATTTAGCAACAGTAAAAAGATGAAGACCCTAACAACCATCCCCCGACAGCTCCTTAAAACCATAAAACAAAGAATTTTTATCTACGGAGAACAGATAGAACACTGCAAATTACTGCGTCAGTAAATGAACTCATACAACAAGGCAATGAGAGTGTAAAGGGAGGATTAATACCCGGCGGGCTTAGGACCTGGCACGGAGGAGACGCACGGAGACTCCCTGAGGCACAAGCGGAAGTCTTACTACGCTGGGCAAAAATTCGTTTGCCTGCGAAGATTGTAGAGTGAGTATGAAGAAATATTTTGAGTGACTATGAGAGAAAAATTGGGGCAATTTTATATTTTATTTCATTCCTGTGAGCATGTAGCAAAGAGAAAAAAAATGAAGCAACTCTTTGAGAAGAAAGAAGAATTATATTTAAAGGGATATTATAGGGAAGGCTTACCCTGCATTGTATAATATAGCTTGTACATTTTTCCTTAGGAAACTTTGGGTAAGATCTATGTTGTGAATAGGTATTTCACAAAATACAGTGGCTTAAAAACAAATAATCCCATAAGAAGTGCTCAGCATCCTCAGGAAAATGAAAGTCAAAACCAGAATAAATCTGGGTGTAGTGGCACACATTTGTAGTTCCAGCTACTTGGTGGACTGAAGTAGGAGGATCCCTTCAGCCCAGGAATTCAAAGTCAGGCTTGGCACCTGAGCTAGACATTGTCTCAAACAACAATAACCCCCACCCCCCCAAGAAAACAGAAACCTCCACACCAGAATGAGGCACTCACTTCATCTCCACAAAACGGTTAAAGTGAAAGAGAATAACAATAACAAGTGTTGAGGAAGAAGTAAAGAAACTAGAATTCTCATATATTCCTAGTGGGTATATAAATTGGTAGAACACATTTAAAGCTAATCATATGTAATTTATTACTTCAAATTTTTTCTAAGTAGAAGTGAGAATTTAGCTCACCAGAAGATATGTGAAAGTTTATTATAGCTTTATTTATAATAGCAACTGTCAACTCAAAATAACAATTTAGCCTGTAATCCCAGCACTTGGGAGGCTGAGGCAGGAGGATTGTTTTGAGTTTGAGACCAGCCTAGGCTACAAAGTGAGCTCAAGGCCAATTTGAACTGCATAGTGAGACACTGTCTCAAAAAAACCAAAATAACAATTCCTTTTCTTTCTTTCTTTCTTTCTTTCTTTCTTTCTTTCTTTCTTTCTTTCTTTCTTTCTTTCTTTCTTTCTTTTTTCTTTTTTTGAGACAGGGTCCCTTGAACTTACCAGGTAGCCCAGGCTGGACTCAGACTCATGGCATTCCTCCTGCCTCAGCCTCCTGAGTGCTATGATTACAGGCGTGTACCACCACACTTGGGTAAAATAACATTTCTTAAAGGAAAATAAGGAAACTTCTTATTTGGAGACAAATATGAGTGACCTATGCCCAGGAGCACAGATTCAAATTGCTTTAAATGAGTATTCCAAAGCAGAAGAGAATTATAACAACTTTTATAGACACAAAAGAAAAGTAGGGTGGGGGAAGTAGCTCGGTGGCACAGCGCCTGCCTGGCAAGCACAGGCCCTGAGCTTGATTCCTGGTACCAAAATAGTAAAAAAAAAAGAAAGAAAATAAAGGTAATTATAAAGCAATATATTCAGTGAATTATGCTGGTGGAGGCATTACACAGGTTAGTTAAGGAAACGAAGGGATTTTTTTTTTTTTGAGAAATGGTCTCACTGTATAGTTCAAGGCTAGCCTTGAACTCACTATGTAGCCCAGGCTGGCCTTGAACTTGTGGTGATCCTCCTGCCTCAGCCTCCTGAGTGCTGGGATAGCAGACACACACCATCAAGCCTGGTAAGAGGGGGAATTTTGACCATGCTGAGAGGTTGATAAGAAGGTTGGTAAAGGAGGGCATCTGTTCTTTGCCAAGTTACCCAAGTCAAAAATACAGGAATTAACCTAATATTGATGAAAATGTGAAATTAGATATAAAAGTGAGGACTCATGTCCTGTTTTCTAAAGGCTGAAGTAGCCCTGATAAGCCTCAGGGTGCCCTGTAGTCTAGGCTGGCCTTGAACTGTCTTTCTTAGCAGCCTTCACAAGCCTGACTATTTCTGTATCTTCTGCGGATGGAGGATGAGGTCATCTATCTAGAGTTTGTCTGAAGGATTTCCATCACAATAGTTCCTCCAGGAATGTCTAATTTCACAACCCTAACTAGAAGTGACCCAAATGTTCCGCAGCTCAGTGGAAAAACAAATTATGGTGTATCCCCATGAACGGAGTGCACACAGAAATAGGAAATAAGTGATCACCACTTGCAATAAAATAAATGAACCCCACAGACATAAAGGCAGGTGAAGGAAATCACAAAATAGTATATTGCACTTACACGAAGTTCAAGTACCAATAAGCAAACGCACTTGAGATACAAGTCAGAAAGGTGGGTTTCTTTTTTGGCTGGGGGAACACTAGTAAGAAGGTAGCGTTAGCATTTCGGGTTGCTGGGGACAGGGGCTGTATGGGTATAAACAATTAAAAATGTTTAGAGCTGCACAGCTAAATTGCTAACATTCCGTGGAGCTTGCTTTCGGGTTAAGCTCTTGTACTGGGGCCCGAAAATCAGACTAAACATTAAAGCAGAGTCACGCACACTTAATTTCAAACAGAAATGAAGCTGTTTATCTGATATTCCAAGAAATGAGAAGTGAAAGATTACAGCCAAATTCCCCAAATAGGTCAGATTCAATTGGTGTGATGATGAGTTCCCTCTGCTCTAATCCTTACACAAAACAAGCGACCTCAAGTAATGTGATGGTAACTAGTGAATTATTTTCCTATCTCCTTATACCTTTCTTATAAGGGAAGTAACTGTGAAATGGCCAGTCTACTCTTTGTGCTTTGTTCCTGCTTTTCTCAACCTTCTCTGCCTATACAACTAACTTCTCCTCAGAGCAGAATAATTATTCTGTGTGGAAAGAAATGTCCAATTCTAGCACAGAAAATAAAACCAATTAAGATCATTAAACCAAATTGTTGTAATTTTTCCTTTGACATGTATCTAAGTTAAAACAATAAAAATATTTTTAGACATTGTCTTGGTTATTTTTCTCTTGTTGCTGAGACAAAATACCTGACACCAAGAATTAAGGCAGAAAAGTTTATTTAGCTCAGTCTGTGGAGGTTTCAGTCCATACTTGGCTGGCTCCAAGGCAGGGTGGCACATGGCACAGGGCAACAGTTCATGGTGGTGGAAGACGGCAAAAGCAGCAAGAGCAAAAAGGGAGGAGAGGTGGCAGCAGCCTCTTTCCCTCCCTTACATTGTATGCAAACTAACCCCAGCATTGGACCATGGATAAATCACAAACTCTAGAAGCCCGCCCCATGACTGCATGAGGATTTGGGGGTACATGCAGACACAAACCATAACAGACATTTACATTATCTATTTTTTTTTTCAGTGCTTGGAATTGAACCCAGGACCTCATCCATTCTAGCAAGTGCTCTGCCACTGAGCTACACCCTCAGTCTCATAAAGTCTTAGTTGGATTTGGGTCTGTGTTTCTGATTAGGTACTTTTTTTTTTTGTTTTTCTCCGGTACCGGGAACTGAACTCACGACCTTGTGCTTGCCAGGCAGGTGCTTTTGCCGCTGAGCTAAATCCCCAGCCCCTCTGATTAGGTACTTCTAAGACTAAGCAGATGTGGCCCAGTAAGGCATGGTCATATATAATTATATATATAATTATAGCAAAATTACTGTTCCAAAATTATTTCCAGCAGTGCCCTGCATTCCTGCCAAGTTGGATTACTCATTCTTTCTTTAACACCCTGTCCTTCTTCTCTTGTCGTCTTTGGTTATGTTCTCTGTATGTTAATTTTTCATAAGTTAAGTCACATGTTAAATAGACCAAAAGAGATTTCTTTGAAAGGAACAAAACCTTGTTAGACCTTTCACAGAATGAAGAGTCTGAAATATTATACCATTTATCTTTTTGGATAACCTTAGAATTTTATACATTGAACTTACAAAAAATGAGAGCAGGTGGTCTAGGAATATTCACTGATAATGGGTAACAGCAATAATGAAAACAGCTACTCATAATAAATCTTAGAGGGGGCTGAAGACGTAGCTCAGTGTAAAGCATTGCTTAGTATGTGCAAGGTCTTGGCTTTGATTCCCAGTACCACATTAGTAATAGTAACGGTTCTGAAAGCTAATACAAAGGAAAGGAGTGAGGACAGGCTCTGATGTGAGGTGGACATAATTTTGATTTGTTTTTGCCATTCATCAGATGTGAGCTCAAGTATGCAGATTTGTTACCAGACCCAAGTCTATCTGCTTGCTAATCAAAAGCCAATACTTAGATGTGAGAGCTGGTAGGAAGGAAACTGAGTGTATTTAGGGCCAGCATCTGGAGAACATGGGTGGGGCTATCATCCTCTGGAACAAGCCCATTTAGGGGAACTCGGAGTGTGAAAGCGCTTTAGAGGCAGAGAAAGAAGGCAAAGCAGGACGATGGGTAGGAAGTCTACATGCTGGGCAGGGTCTTCATCCTTCGGGGCATGTGTCCACACTATGGACATGAGTCCTGCATGCTGAGCTACATCCCCAGCCCTCTTCCTCCCTTCCTTCCTTGCTTCCTTCCTTCCGTCCTTCCTTCCTTCATTCCTTCCTCCCTCCTTTCTTTCTTTCCTTCCTTCCTTCAAACACATTGGTCTTCTGCGAGGTAAACTACATAGCGATTTATATTCCTGTGTTAGCCGAGGCATGGGACTAAAGATAAAAAGACTGTTACACATTACGGTGTCAGCTGAAGGGCACCGCATGTCCTGGGCTCTATAAGTCTAGAGATTCTGTGGGCACTCTGGGAGACTACAGGGAGGATTCCACGCTCCAGGCCAGCCTGGGCAATTTAGCAATTAAAAGTGATCTTGTCTCAAAAAATAAAAAGGACTAGGGCCAGAGCTCAGTGTGAAGGCCCTGGGTTTAATCCTAAGCACCAAAAAGAAAAGAAAAAGAGGTTATTTAAAGATTATTTAGCAGTTAACATGTTAATCATTTAGGTGCAGCTTTTCTTTAGATTTCGAATGAGAGTCAAAGGGGGGCAAGTAACTCTACAAAGGACAACTCCCGAAGGAGCGGCCACCATTACAAATTAGCTCCTTTTGATTAATAGCAGTTATTTCTAAAGATTTCTATCAGTGATGGCTCTGTGTCACAACTCTTTAACTTCTCTGTCTGTTCACAGTGGTAGCAAATGTTAGATCAATTTTAGTCACACACCTGCTCAGATATTTACTAATAGGTGAATACAAAGGGGACACTCTGTCAGGTCTGTGTGCAGCGATCTTCCTTCTTCTAGGTACTGCAACACCTTGTAAATATATCAGTAGTCCAGGAGGCAGGGTCCAGCTCGTTGGCTAATGGGATTGCATGTCCATGGATCTAAGCAAGGAGAAATGCTAGTAAGTCAACAAATGCTAGTAAGTCAAATCTTTGTAGTTGATCAGAGATGACTAACGGAAGTTTATGTAACACCTACCACTGGAATGTATCTATCTTCTTCAGTGTTAGCTTGCTACCCTGGAGTATATACAGTCAGCCTTCAGTACTCATAAGTTCCACCTCTGAGGCAGGCAATTAGGACGGGGCCAGCCAGCTGGGTAAGTGGGTGTGACCTATTAATCACAGAGATCCAGGACACAAGCACCCAAGCCCCGTGCCTGGGACCAGTGAGAAAATGCTATCTTCAGTTCTTCTAGGGAGATAAATAAATTTTTGATGGGACAGCCTAGAGCTAATGTCAGCCTGTGGAACGGGAGCTACAAAAGATGACCACCGCCATTAACCTCCCTGCCACTGTGCTCTGCCTTACCGGGTAGCCTGCCCCCACCATGCAAGGTAAACTTTGTTTCCCGCCTTTTATTGGCCTGCACTCCCTCTGCAGAATATATTTCTTTTCCTACCTTCAATAAACGTAAAACCTCACTCCTTTTGCATATTTCTTGTCCAGTTCTTCGTTCAGGACAACAAGAATTGGAAAGAATCTTTCAAAGGTGTTCAAAGCACCCCAGAACCCTGTTAACACATACATAGATTCAACCAATTTAAAAAAGTGTACTGAACACATATAGACATTCCTTTTTGGTTATTATCCCTCAAAAAATACAGTATTAACTACTTACTTGGCATTTACTTTATACTACATATTATAAATAATATGGAAATGACTTAAAGTATACCACAGGATGTGTGGGTTTCTATGAAAATATAAGGCCTCCCCCTGCTCTCACCCCCAGCACTGGAGATCAAACCTCAGGCCTCATTCGTGCCAGGCAAATACTCTACCACTGAGCTATGCCCATAGCCCACTTTTTAAAAATAGGGTTTTTTTGGTCTTTTTGCAACAGGGTCTCATTATGCAGTTCAGACTGACCTTGAGCTCACTTTGTAGCCCAGGCTGGTCTTGAACTCACAACGATCCTCCTGCCTCAGCCTCCCAAGTGCTGGGATTACAGGCGTGCACCACCATACCTGGCTAAAAATAGTTTTTAAAGGTGATTATTCCCATGAGATCTTCCCTTTGAATGTAGCTGTCTTGGTTACTTTTCTCTGGTTGCTGAAAAGTACCTGATACCCAGAATTAAGGAAGGAAAGGTTTATTTAGACCACAGCTTGTGGAGGTTT
>NW_004955444.1:6315708-6318378 GCF_000276665.1 Chinchilla lanigera | reverse complement strand
ATTTTTTGAGTTATTTCTATATTGTGGGTATGAATCCTCTGTCAGACTGGTAGCTGACAAATTCTTGCTGTCGATTGTTCTGTGTACCCTGTTGCTTGCTTTGCTGTACAGAAACTTTGTATTTGATGTAATCCCTGGTGTCGACTTTTGCTTTTGCTTTCTGTTCTTTTGGGGGTTCCATCCAGAAAATCATTTCCTGCAGCAGTGTCTTGCAGTGCGTCCCCCGCTTTCTTTAGCGGCTTGATCCATTTCGAGCTGTTCTTTTCACGGGTCAGAGGGGTCATGTTTTTGTCTTCCGCATACAGACAGCCGGATTTCCCAGCGCCATTTGCGGAAGAGGTTGTCCCTCTTCCTCCAGTGCATTTTTCTGGCACCTTTGTTAAGAAGTTGGCTGTGGAGATGTGTGCTTACTTTGGGGCTATCTATTCTGTTTCACAGTCCTGTGCATCTTTTATGCCAGTGCTATGCTGTTTTGGTTACTATGGCTCTGCACTGCGTTGTGAAATCAGGTGTTGTCATGCCTTCAGCTTTGTTCTTTTCGCCCAAAATTGCTTGGGCTCGTGGGGTCCTTGTGCTTCCACCTGAATGTTAGAGTTGTTTTTATACTTCTGTGAAGAATGACAGTGGTGTTCTGGTGGAGACTGGATTGAATCTGTAGATTGCTTTGGTAACAGCTCCACTGTAACACAAAGAGTGATCAAAATATGTGGTGAGCCGGATGTGGTGGCGCATGCCTATAATCCCAGCACTCAGGAGGCTGAGGCAGGAGGATCATTTTGAGTTTGAGGCCAGCCTGGGCTACAAAGTGAGCTCAAGGCCAGCCTGAACTGCATAGTGAGACCTTGTTTCAAAAAGACAAAAAAAAATTGGTGAATATTTAAATAAAAGTATTATTACAGCTGGGCATAGTGATGCACGCCTGTAATCCTAGTACATGGGAGGCTGAGGCAGGGAGGATCATCCTGAGTTCAACCCTGTCACAACCCCTCCCCTAAAAAAAATTACAGTAAAAGACACATGGCCATTCATCTCCCTCAAAATGCTTGCCCTCACTTTGAACACACTTATTCTTTTAAAAAATTATATTAGTACATGTTTGCAGTACATAATGATTGCATTCATTGTGGGGAGTTGGTTTATATCCATAACACATCTTAGTTCTTTTTTTTACCCTGACCTCAGGGGGCGTTTTTAAAAAAATATTTTCCCTGGTACATGTTTGCAGCCTGTAATGATCACACTGCTTGCGGGGAGGCGAGGCATGTACATAACACACCCTCCCTGCCCCTGTCTCTCCGTCCCTCCTTGCCACTTGCTGGGGGAGCTCTGCAAGTCCTCTTCCGTGTCTTTATGAGGTGTGATAAAACATGTGACTGCCACTGCCAAGTGCTATCCAGCGCAAAGGCGGTCTCGTAAAAATGTTCTGATGGGTCCCGATCCGCTCACTGGACTTGGCACCGTGTGACTTCTGGCTTTTTCCTGAAGCCAAAATGCCCATGAAAGGTAATGTTTTGAATGCATTTAGGATGTCGAGGCAGCCACAGTAGCACAGCTGCAGACTTGGGAGAGGGCTTCCAGAGATGTTGCAAAGAGTAGCAAGGCGATGCGACACGTGTGTTTGAAGCAAGGGGAGTATTTGGAGGGGGCTTGATGGAAATGTGTCTTCTAGTGTAGTAAATTTTTAAAAATGTGAACATTCGCCATATTTTTCAACCACACCTCATAGTGTTAATTCTCTTCAACCTCTATACGTGGGAAGTTTTTCCATTTTCTTTGTGACTTCTTCATCAATGTTTTAAAATTTTCATTGTAGGAGTCTTTTACTTCCTGGGTTAAGTTTTTTTCCCCTAGGTATTTTATTATTTTGGAACTATGGGGGACGGGATTTTTTTTTTTTTCTGGTATCGGGAATCGAACTCACGACCTTGCGCTTGCCAGGCGTGGAGCTGTGCCTCTGAGCTAAATCATTTCTTTCCCATCAGCTTCATTATCAGTGGGTGGAAAAGCTCCTGATTTCTGTATGCTGACTGGATCCTGCTACTTAATGACTTTGGTTATCAGTTCCAATAGTCTTGGTGGAATTTTCTGGATTTTCTATGCATAGAATCATAATCTGCAGATAGGAATGATCAGACATCTTCCCTTCCTGTTTGTATACCTTTGCTCTCTTGCTTGTGCCTAGTTCCTCCAGCTCAGACCCTTGGTACTATGTTGAACAAGAGCCCTGAGAGCAGACACCTTGTCTCATGCCTGCTGTCACAGGAAATGCTTCCAACTTCCCTGGATTCCATGTCATCTGATTTTTTTTTTTTTTTTTTTTTTTCTCCGGTACCGGGAACCGAACTCACGACCTTGCGCTTGCCAGGCAGGCGCTTTGCCACTGAGCTAAATCCCCAGCCCCTCATATCTGATTTTTTTGCCCCAAGGCAATTTCAGTAGTTTTCTTTTGGTTTAATATTTTCCTGGACTGGCTTTAGTCAATGGATATAGGCTATTAATACATATTAGTTATTAACAATAAGAATATGATAATAACAATGATAAAGCCAATATCACATCTGTCTGAAAAGCCTTTAAATGCCTACAGCTCATGGAACCCTCGGTTATCAGTGAATTGTGTGCAGGAAGCAAGACCATGGGGAACATTATGAAGTTTTAAAAATTCTGATT
>NW_004955444.1:6308682-6315608 GCF_000276665.1 Chinchilla lanigera | reverse complement strand
GCTGGACTGTACCCTTAAAAATGGCATATTTTTTTGTTACAATTTTTACTACAATAAAAATTTTTTTCCAGTACTGAATTAAATGTGAGACAGTCCCTTTTCTCACTCTTTTTTTTGCTCCTAATATCACTCATTCTTCATTTCTTTCCAGGTTCTGAATCCTTTTTTTAAAAGTCCTGATTATGGTTTCATCCAGGAATTCTCCTTTCCAGAAGCACATAACAGAACGCTGAGCATGCCAGGCACATTTTACATGCTGCCCCTGGGGCTGGAAGGAGACCCAACATTTATTTGTTATGTTAGGCTTTTTGAGAATATAAATATGTCCAGTCCCCAAATTTTAGTGCTGTTGTTTACACTCCCCCAACCTAGTGTAAATGGCTATGGTGGTGGTGGGGGGACCGTCAGGGAATAGGGAGACATTGGTCAAAGAATTCAAAGTTTTAGCTAGGAAGAATAAATTTGTTGAGACCTATTGCATAGTAGGGTGTCTATAAAGACACTAATCTACTATATATTTCAAAATCTCTAAGAGTAAATTTGTGATGACTCACCACAAAAATGATTAGTCAGAAAAAAAGAGTGTTTAGAGAAGATTTACAAATCTATTGTTTTATAATCAGGTAAAACCGTAATAGTGGATTTTAACTTTGCTACAATTTGTCCTACTGTCCTCCCAATTGGTTGTATCAGTTTGTACTCATACCAGTAAAATGTGAGTTCTTGTGTCTCACATATTTGCTAATATTTGGTATTGAGAAAGCATTTGCTGGGTTTGGGATTGAATTTTTTGGTATGTCTTTGTGTGTGTGTGTGTGTGTTTGGTTTTTGAGATAAGATCTTGCCATGTAGTTTGGGCTGACCTTGAACTCACAGCAGTTCTGCCTAAGCCTCCTGAGTGCTGGGATCATAGGTGTGCACCACCACACCTGGCTTTTTTTTTAAGTTTGAGATATAGCGTACTAAAAATGCTCAAGTCAGACATCACATCTTGGTAAATTATCACACAAAACTGGGTGTGGTGGTACACTCCTGTAATCCCAGCACTCAGGAGGCTGAGACAGGAGGACTGCTGTGAGTTTGAGGCCAGCCTGGGCTACACGGTGAGTTCAAGGCTACCCTGAGCTACATGGCAAGACCCTGTCTCAAAAAACAATTATCACACAAATAGCATGTGACTACCATGCAAGCTAAGAATGTACACTTTTTGCCACTTTTATAGGGGAACAAATTGTGTCTCACTGTGGTTTTAATTTATTTCCCAGATTTCTAGTGAGGCTGAGCATTCAGTTTTACACTCAGATAAACTCTTCTGTGAGTTAGCGCTTCTTGGGTGTTTTCTTGGGCCAGGTACTCTTTAGTACTCTTTACCATAGTTGTTCTGTGTCATGGTTCTTCATGAAGTTGTTGTCAAGATGCTGGTCTGACCAGGTCACACAACCTGCTTCCGTTAGAAAGTAATGAATATACTCAATTCTCACACATTCCTGAGGAGTCATTGCAATTGTTTTATAGTATCCTTTGCTGGTAAACAAGGAAAAAGTGGCCTAACACCAAAAAACTGAAACAAAAATTAAGACAAGGAACAAAATGTTGACAATAGTGACAATGTCCATTAATGAGAGAGTGACTGAAAGAATTGTGATGCAGTCATTCAGTGGACAATTGAGCGACAGTGGAGAGGGTACATGATGTAATAGGAGGGAAAAGTACAAATTGCAGAGGGTGACATGCAGTAGATGAATTGTACTAATATGTTAAAAATGTGAACTAATATGATATAGTGCTGCTATATATGCAAAGGCCGAGGCGTGGAGGTTGAGGGCAGGACGTGTTATCAGGAGCATCAAGTATATTTGTGTTGTACTTCTTCTAAGTGTTGCATGTGAGTGTTGATTGTACTACTAGGACACCTTTTTCCAAGATATCATGGGAGGGCAGAACAGAAACGTTCATAACTTAAAAAGAACTATGTAAACAGGAGTAGTTGTCAAGGTGCAAAGATCAGTAATACGGGCTCTGCAGTGAGTACTTGGGTTAAAATTACTCTCCTACTGATTTTTTTTTTCTTTTTTTTGTACCATGAATAGAACTCAGGACTTTGCCTTTGCCAGGCAGGCACTTGTGCCACTTAGCTATATCCCCGGCCCCCTTGTATCGTTATTTACAGCCTACGGAACCTGTCGATTGCCTTTGATTGGCTTGTAGTGGTGCTCTGAAATTGAGGCTGTGATGTAGCTAATTTCCCCTAGGTTTTGTTGAAAAATAAAATGGTCTTTGTTCCCTCTTTTCCTTTTTTCTTCTGACAAAATAATTTTATAGGTCTTCATTAATAATGTGTTTGATATCCTAAATCAGAAAAGAGACATTTCATTCTCTTGCTGTGAAAATTTCCAGTCTTTAATAAAATGTTGAATTTTTCATGAGACTATGCCCTGGGGAAAACTCAAGCATACAATTTTTAAATGAAAGACAAAATATGTAGCAAATAAAACATAATTAAGGAGACAATTTCACTTCTCCTTATATGACAAATTCCATTTTACTTCTTCCCTATGAGAAAACCTTGGGAACATGATACTATTTCTTTAAAAAACAAGTCTCAAATACATTGTATCTCAAATCCAATCATAGTGCCTTGTACTTAATAAATGTAAATGGACTAAAAACATCAGCCATTTGGTATTAATCACATATTGTTTTGTATTTAAAGGAGTATGCTTTAGAATCAAATGAGCATATTTAAATTTCACCTCAAATGTGTACGTTTTTTAAATACCTATGTTTAAAAAGTCATAGCCATATTTTAAGTATCTCTGAGGTCAGGATCTATAAGTTATATCTTTTTTTGCAGCCCAGGCCTAAAATTTTGTGGGTTTAAATGCTTCTTGAACTGCAGTGCAAGCTGTATTAGCCAGGAAAAGATAAGCTTGCTTGTGTATGTGTGGCTAATAGTGACTAAAAGTCCCTTCTTATGCACGCGACTGGGAGTTACAGTGGCGGTGGCCTCACCTTTCTGATGGGCAGTGACAGCTGCCACTTGTGACCGGGAAGAATCTGTGTGAGATCCCTTCAGCATCCTTTCTCTGTCCATTTCTTATCCACTACTTGTGTCATATATTTAACTTCCATTAAAAGCCAATCACTATTTGTTAAAAAACAAACCAGTAATTCCAAATAATGGCTGTGAAGTGATGATTTTTGTTTGTTCAATTATTCCTTCTGTGTTTCTTAACTGGATTTTTCTGTAAAAAAGGGCCATTTGGCTTTCCTGATATATACGTCATTTAGAAAGCTAAGATAAATGTTAATTCTCTTCAAATGTTACCAGTTTTTTTCTCTTTTCACTATGGGGATTGAGCCCGTGGCCTTCACACTGAGCTACATTCCCAGCCATTTTTTTTTGTTGTTGTTGTTTTTTGTCTTCTTGAAACAGGGTCTGTCTATGCAGTTCAGGCTGGCCTTGAGCTCACTTTGTAGCCCACGGTGGCCTCAAACTCACAATGATCCTCCTGCCTCAGCCTCCCGGAGTGCTGGGATTACAGGCGTGCGCCACCACACCCAGATGCCAGTCATTTTTAAACCTTTTATTTGGAGATTATTCTTGATAAATTGCCCTGGCTGGGCTCAAATTTGTGATCCTTCTGCCTCAGCTTCCTAAGTGCTGGGATTATAGGCGTGAGTCACCATGCCTGACCACCAATTTACAAAACAAGAATTTGGTTTAAAAGTTTCTTTGGATGGTAACAAACGAGTCACCCTGACTTTACTTTTTCTCAGTATTATGAACTCTGCGGTTTTTCTACAGTCAGTGTTTATCATTTCAATTTTAACCATTATTTGTTTTGATTTATATGATCACAGTTAGGCCAGTAAAATCCCCTTCAATCGACTCTTGTTTCCTTTTGTTATCATGCCATTAATTGTTGAAAATTTTTCTTGTTTTTGAGCATGACAAATATGTCCTGGCTCACTCTGCACCCTTCCTGATGGTCTTCTCTTTCTTCGAGGAGTCCTGGTTTCCTCCTGTGGGAAATGGGACTAGTAATCAAAGTCAGGATAAAAGTTTCTACTTCTTTGTCATTTATGGGTATATATTTAATTCTTTTTTAAGACAGGGTCTTGCTATGCAGTGCAGGCTGGCCTTGAACTCACTGTGTAGCCCAGGCTGGCCTCGAACTCTTGGCCATCCTCCTACCTCAGCCTCCACCCTCACCCTTCTGAGTGCTGAGATTACAGGTATGCACCACCATGCCTGGCTATATTTTTTAAAATTAAAAATGTAAAAAAAAAAATGTATTTGACCTGTTTTGACTTTGTTTTTCAGCAGCAATGTTGTTCTGAGTACGTGGTGTACCATGTTGTCAGAGATGAAAATTTCTTAACTGAGTAGCTAGCATTTCTTTGTAAGCCTGCAGTTCATTCTCAGGACTCAGTAGGCTTTCTTGCATTGATAGCTATAAAAACGCTCTGTGATCCTGTACACTGGGACGTGCTGTATGGTTTTGGAAACCAATTCTTGAAGATTCACAAAAAAGACCTGAATAATAAATCCTAACATGTTTTACAGAATTAGAAAAGAGTCCCTAGTTGCCCTTTCAGTCTTCTCATTGCCTTTGGTGTATAACATCCTTGCCAGACCTCCCCTGACCACGTTCAAAATTAAACCCACCTGACTCCAGAATGTCTCCTGTAATGAAAAATGACATATACGCAAGTTTACACGTAACATTAATACTAGCTATTAAATGTAACAATATAATGACTACTGTGAGCTCAACTTCAACCCAAGGACTAGGTTTTTACCAGAATTGTGCACCTACTGCTGTATCCTTTCCCCATCCCAGTCTCCATCTGTCACCTCCACATCCACACAGACGCTTGTCCTTCTGCTGCTTTTTAAGCCAAAATATAGTTTTAGCACAAATATGTAGGAAGTGCATTGTTCACTTTTGCTTGTTTTAAACATTAGTTGCTCCTTAACTTATAATGGGGTCATATCAGCCATACATTCATCATAAGTTGAAAATATTGTAAGTCAAAACTGCATGTATCTAACCCATCCACTGTAGCTTAGTTTCACTTACATTTATATGTGGTCAGACACTTACATTAGCCAATAGCTAGGTATAATCGTCTATCACACTGCCTATTTTATCATAAAGTGGTGGATAACTCATGTAATTTACCGAATACCTGTATGCAGAACATGCCGGCAACACGGCCATGGATGCAGGGCTGGCTGTTTCCCGCCGTGGTCTCTGATTGTGACGGGGAGCTGCGGCTTGCTGCCGCTGCCCAGCGTGGAAAGAGGGTGCAGTGCTCTGTGTGGCTAGCCCGGGAAAAGATCCACACGCCAAATCCAAGGGTTCTACTGCACGCATCTGATGTTTACACTGTTGCATTACCACTTTTGCCGGGGGTTGGGAAAGTATGCTGCTTCTCTGCTCTGACACAACGCTCTGACGCTAGACTGTGGGGTTTGTTTTCCCTTCACACAAAGCAATTCTTCGATTCGGCAGACACCAGCTGAGTGTGTTCTGTCAGCACAGGGTGTCCGAGGAGGTCCCCAAAAGAGGAGGTGGGGACCTCAGCTAGCACCCCCACCCCTCATGGCGTAGGTTCATTGTTGTCTCAGGAAAGTGTTTCAGGATGCAGCAGTGTGAGGCGCGGGCGGATTTATTAGGCAGAGTCCGAAAGCGAGAGAAAGCGGGGAAGGAGCTCCCCTCTAGCTGCTCGAGGGGGCGCGCCCTGGTGAAGGAGCTGCTCGGCTCCCCGCAGGAGGCCGAGGCCGCTGTGCGGATAGCGGAGCGGGGCAGCGTCTGACGTCATTCTCTCCACGCCTGCAGGAGGGCCGTGGAAGTCCTTGTGCTGGAGGGGTCAATGTGGCGTCCGTGAGTGAGATCACTATTTCTGCTTGGGGCCCCCTCGAGCTTGTGGAAGCTCTGCTGGAAGTCAAGGTTACGGTAGGGTTAGGGCAGTGACAAGAGACTTCCGTGTGTAGTTGAAGTTACCTGAAAACCTCTTTTATTTGTTCGTTTATTTATTTATTTTTTTTAAATTTTGAAACAGGGTCTCACTAAGTTGCTAAATTGCCCAGGCTGTATGTGAACTTGGGATCCTCCTGCCTCAGCTTCCCAGATAGGCCTGGCTGTGGTTTCACTTTTCCTATTCTTCTGAACCAGGCTTGTTCTATGATGTGGGAACAGACAGAATAAAATCTGGTTTCCTGGACTCCAGCCGCTGACGTTGGAGTGGAGCAGACAGACGTTCAAGGAACTACAGTGACTGACCGCTTTTCTTACCACTTTTCTGCGCTCTCATTTTAGTGCTCTAACATTTTTGTTTTATTAACGCATATTAATTGCACGTATGAATGACGTTCAGTGTCTATTTCCTTATACAATGCAGCACGTACTGACCCCGCCACCCCCAGTGAGCTCTACTTTACCTTCAGGTCAAGCGTTTCAGCCATCTCTCGGAGCATGCGTGAAGCAGAGCTCACGATGCGCTCTTCCTGTGTCTGGCTGTTTCACACACACCAAACGCGTCAGTTCCATCCCTTTTGCTGCAGGTACCTGGATTTCGTTCCTCCTTATGGGTGAATATTACACCAGTGTGTAAATATACCACATTTTTATCCATCCATCCATCCGTCCCTCCGTCCCTCCATCCATCCATCCATCCATCCATCCATTCATCCACTGTTGGGAAACCACACTGATTCCATGTCTTAGCTATGGTGAATAGTGCCACAATTAACATGGCGTGCGAGTATCTCTACTGATTTTATTCACTTTGGATATACCCAGAAGAAGGATAGCTCTGTCATATGATAGACCCATCTTTCTCTCCCTTTCTTTTCCTTTTTTTTGTACCAGGAATCGAACCCAAGACCTTGTGCTTTCCAGGCAGGCGCTTGTGCC
>NW_004955444.1:6232560-6304727 GCF_000276665.1 Chinchilla lanigera | reverse complement strand
CCATTCCTGACATTATTTTATTCTTTTTTAAAAGCTCAAAACCTCTGCGAGGGAGATTTCCTTTTCTCATGTGTCTTAGCTGGGCTCATGGGTGAGAAAGATTAACATGAGAAAAGCATGCTAAACCCCAACTCTGCTGCTGGCCGCCTACTTACTGTTTAACGTGAGCTGGGAGCCTTCATCATGAAATGAGGACCCGCGGAGACAGATGCGCCGGGCCACTTCTATGCTGAGCTTTCAGGAAAGGTGGCAATGTGACTGGGCAAAGGGGTACGATCTAACGCCAGTAAGCTTGGGGGAGGTCAGCAAGGCCGACTGTCCAGATTCCTTGTCTGTGTCCCCATGTCTTCAAAGAACGTCTTCCTTTCTTCTACATATAGAGGTCTCCCTCCTGACAGGACCTCACGACCTGCTTCGGGGGAGAAAGGGAGGGAGAGTGAGACTGTCCTGCTTCTGCTATTTCCTCAAATGCCAGGGGTCTTATTTTGGGTACCGTGTCCTGAACTTCACCCCTCACTGTATTAATTTGAGTCAAGTCCTAGATATTAGCTATATTTCTATTATATACTTGAATATATATTTGTAAACATAGACATATGTAATATGTAAGTATTCTAATATATATTTCTAAAAGATATAGTATCCCTTTTTGGGGGGAGAGGGTTTTATTATGTAGCTCAGGCTGGCTTTGAACTCATGGTGGCTATCCCCCTGCCTCAGTCTCATGAGTGCTGAGATTATAGGCATGTACTATCATGTCTGGCAAGATATGATCTCTTTAAAATGTAGCCGTAATACTATTACCACACCCTGAAATTTAGTAGCAATTTCTTAATATTTTCCAATATTCCAATACATTTCACTGATTTTATTTCAATCTTTTACTTTTATGGTTGGTCTGCCTGAATCAAGAATTTTTGAAAGATATATATATATATTTTTTTCCCCCAAAATTAAAGGAAAGGTTTATCTAGCTCACAGTTTGTAGCGGTTTCAGCTCATAATGGGCTGGCTCCAAGGCGGGTGGTTCCACAGAAGGAAGCCATCCACGGTGACCAGAGGACAGCAAACGCAGGAGGATGAGTGACGGTCTCCGTGTGACTGTCGGTCGGGGAACTTCTTAAATCTCTTTAATGTGCAAGGTTTCCAGCGTGTCCTGTATCTGCCTTGCAATGTATTTGTTGAAGAAATTAGATGGTTTCCCCGACAAATCCCGTGTCTGGATTTGCTGATGGCCTTTGTACGATTTGTAACATCGCCCTCTCTTCCCTGTATGGACTGAAGCAGAAGGTTGGATCTAAAGAGGTCAGCCCGGGCTTAGGGTGTGTGCACCCCGTCAGGAGACACACACAGCTCAGTCCTCCGTGCTGCAGTGGTGTGAGGAACACCGATGACTACTGTTATTATTAAGACGTTAATTCACTAGAGGTTGAAGTGCTGATACTGCAGCCCGCTCGTCGCTTCTCATGGCTCAGCCAGAGTGCCCCGAAAAACTCTCTGCCAACATGTGGTTTCCCCGAAATGCAGTTTGTATAGGGAAGCCAAGGGAGATGCTGGAATGCGGGTTCTTTCCTTTACTGACAGTTTTTAGAGTATAAACACCGAAGATTGCAGAGGCTGTAGTGCTTCCTTCACATCTAGTTTTTTCTCTTTACTTTCTCCTTTTCTCTGCCCAGCTTCTGTCTCTCTGTCTCTCTCTCCCTCATTCTCTCCCTCCCTCCCTCCCTCCCAACTTCATGGCGCTCTGGAGGAAGACTTGCAGAGTCATTCACACTAAAGTGCAAATGCCTAGTATAATATTTTACAGTGCGACTACTCCAGAGATATTTTCTGCTTAACAGCAGTGTCTTAAATTAGACAAATGAAGACTCTTGGATAAGAAAAGCATTTACATGCATTTACTGTTATGTACCAGCTGCTGTAGTAGATGATTTACATTTTTTCTCACATAATGCCCACAACAGCCCAATGAATAAGATGTCCTGTTATTCCCATTTCACGGATGTGGAAAACAAGTCTCAGACTGTTTTAATAACTTGCCAACTAAAACATAACAAAGGTGAGAATAAAACCCGAGGTTGTCTGGCTTCAAAGTCAGACACCCCATTCTGGAAGCACATCCTGTCGCATCTGTTTTACATACTTTCAAGATTCTTGCACAAGGAGAAAGGAGTTTGGGAGCTCCTCGACCTTGAAATCATCCAGTAGAGACCTGATTATATGTCACTGTGCAAGCTGTCCTCCTGTCTCAGCCTCCCAGCTAGGATCACAGCCATGCACCTCCATGTCTAGCTATTGCTTATTGCTTTAATGATGCTGGGGATTGAATTTGGGGTTCCTGCATGTGAGGTAACACTCTCCCACTGAGCCATAGCCACAGCCTTGGCTTTATTGTAATACTAGAATTGGGGGACATTTTATTCCATAAACTGAAATAATTGTTCTGATGCGCTGAGCAGAAGAGGTTGGTTTTATAGATACAGAAGGCTGTGAAAAGCAGAAACAGAAGAATAGAAAACCAGACTCTTCATTCCAAAGCAGCTTCTTGTAAGTCAGAGAGAGGGAGACGAGCCACAGGTAGATAACTGATTAAGAGCAGGTCCTTCTCTGTAAGGATTGAAACAGAATCGTGTCAAGTCAAGCTGGCCTGTTTGGGGAACTCGGCGATTGCCGCTCTAAGCCTCGTTTCTCCAAAGGTCAGACCAACAGCTTAGCTTCAGTGTGGCGATGTGGGACTGCACATTAGTGAGCCTTTTGATTCTTTTAAGGTGAAAAGATGTATATTTAGAGTTAGCCAGCTGGACTCCGTTTAGATAATCCCAGTTTTGTTCTGAATGCATCATAATCTGGAGCTAATCGAACACACGCCTTCTTCACGCCATCAGGTCTGAGCAGGGGACTGACCTTGGAGGCATCGGCGTCACAGAGCACTTCACAGCCTGGTGGACCTGGCGCTTGTGAGCCTTGATATCCAGTGCACGCGAGAGTGCTGCCTTCTGTCTTCCTCACGGCAGGCTCAGTGGTGTGGGAGCTTGCTGTAGTGGTTAAAGTTCTTTCTCCTGGGCGTACTTTTCTAATAGAATCTGTGCTGCCTGTAGAGCCACCGGGTGAGTTTGGGGTCACCCAGAAGGTGGGTGACCCGTGGATATTCCTCCTCCTCCTCTTTCTCTCCCTCTTTTCTCTTTCTCTTTCTTCATGTGAATATTGTATGCCTGTGGGTAAGAAAGAATTGTGGTAGGACCGAAAACTCCTGGACATTCTTCCAGAGTTGGACAGCAAATGCTCCGGAAGGCCTAGAAACGTGGATCTGCCATGTGCGGGTTGGCAGCGTTAGGGTTGGCCGCTAGCTTGGGAGACAGTTTAAGGAGCAGCATAAGGTCCTAACATCACCTACATCAGAATCTCCTGGGATAGGATTGGGAGTTCTCAGAAATGCAGATTAAAACCACAGACCTCCGCTGGGTGCGGGGGCCCATGCCTACAACTGCAGCCCTTGGGAGGCTGAGGCAGGAGGACCATGAGTTAAGCCGAGCCTGAGCACTTTAGTGACTTAAATAGACTCTGTCTCAACAAATTTAAAAAGATGTAAAGACCATGCAAAGGCCCTGAGTTCCAACCCCAGTACCACAAAACAGACAAAACCCACAGGCCTGCTGCGTCAGTACCATGCTAGGCAACCTCTAGGTGTGGTCTGGGTGTGGGACCTTAGTAACCTCAGGGGGGGCCAGTGGCCTCACGGGCACTGAGTTACATCGCCATTTCCCTTGGGACAGGTTTTGCGTCTGGCCTGCCCACTTTCTGTTTCACAGGGGTGTGCACAGCGGGACTTCCTGACTCACACGTTCAACTCGGAACCCCTTACCTGTCTCCCCTCTCAGGAAATTCCTTTGCTCTTTAATAGCTGTTGGCTTTATTTGTGCCCGAGGAAAAGCATCATTTGTCCTCGCCTAGATACAGACTTTAGTACGCCAGCTCTTAGCTTAGCTCACGTCGCTCTCTCTCTGCTCTTGTCTCTCTGTGTTTTTGTCTGGAAGCTTTTTCTTCCACCCATCTCCTCCCACCCCCGTCGGAATCCTTCCTGTCCTTCAAGAACAAGTTCTCATCTACCGGAGGCTTTTCCCTCCTGGGAATTCTCAAAGCAGCGGTGCCATACCGTTTAGCACTTCGCTGTGTTAAAAGAAACGGTAAAATTTGTCCACATCTTACCCGCCGCCCCGCCCCTGCATCCCCACCTGTGTGTCTCTCTCCTGCCGGAAAATCCTGTGCACACAGCAGTCCCGCCAGGGTCCAGCAGAGGGCAGTGGCGTGCCCACGGCCCTCACTCCTCTACTGCAGTGTCTCCTCCCTGCCCAGGAAAGCGCAAGCCCGCCTTTGTTGGGTCTTGAGCTTCAGAGACGTGTTAGAGCCCTTCCTCACCTTCTGTTCTGCCTTTCACACTGCCTTTGAGCATCCCCTCTTCCCCGGGCCGAGCCCCCTCTCTTCCCTTCCAGCAGCGTCCGATACAACACCACAGATCATCTCCCTGCCCCAGTGGAAGGGAGCTCTCCGGTCTATTTTAAATTTAAGCTGGCCCACAGTCATCAGTTTTGCAATTTTATCCACGAGCGCTGCTGCTCCTCTCTTGGCACGCACGGACACTGACATGGGCCCTGGGGAATTCCAGCCTGTGGCCTGGGGGGCAGGGAGAAGACCCGTAAAGATGCCGTGACTCACCCCCGGGGCAGTGAGCCTGCAGACTTCCTCCTCTGAAGGGACCAAAACTCCCCCAGGCAGGATTCCTTGAATCACTGGTGATGCAAGGGCTGGTCGCCATGAATTGCAAAGCTGGGCGTGCACTGTGTGAACCGTTCCTCTGTCGGTGCCGTTCTCAGGGGGGTCTTCACTCCCACACGCTTACCTCAGATCCTCCACATCTGTGGGGCTCACAGCAAGATAAAAATGCAGATAAATTTGTTCAACAGATGGGTGACACACAGTTTTAGGTGCTGAGATGCCAAAGTAAACAAAACAAAGCCCTTTCCCTCATGGACCCTGTGCTTCCGCTGGGCAAGACAACAAACAAACAAACAAACAAACAGGCAAAGACCCACATACGGTACGACGGTGATGAGTTCGTGGGAAGAGCGGAGAACAGGGTAGGCGGGATAGGGTCCCAGCGTGGGGTGTGGGGCCTTGGGATTGCATGAGAAGTCCTTAGAAAAGGCCTCACCGATACAGTGTTATTTCAGCCAAGGCCTGGAGAAAGCTGGTATCTGAGGACCGCGTGTCCAGGTGGGAAACGGCAAACACGAAAGCCCTGAAGCTTCTCA
Source organism: Chinchilla lanigera (assembly GCF_000276665.1). Classification (NCBI taxonomy): domain Eukaryota; kingdom Metazoa; phylum Chordata; class Mammalia; order Rodentia; family Chinchillidae; genus Chinchilla; species Chinchilla lanigera. The sequence continues at coordinate 6,299,418 of NW_004955444.1, read as the reverse complement.
AGTTGAAGCAGCTCGGAGAGGCTGGTATGGTTGTTACGGCGACTGGGGTGCGGAGGGAAGGCCAGGTCTTATGCGGTTAGGTCGCACTGTACCCCGGATGAGGGTTTAGGGCAGGGAAGGTGCATGACCTGACTTAAGCTTTGAAGTATTCCCTCCGGCAAAGAGGCTCTGGCATAAACAAGCCACCCCTGGGGGAAGACAGAGGTGGCCAGGTTCTAGAAGACTTGTAAGCTGCAAGAGGGCCAGGCCTAGGCCAGCCTTGTGCACCAGACACTTGTTATGGGATTTGCTCAGCCCCGACCGTGTAATGGATCAGTCAGTAAATACAAAGACAAACCAGTAAGCTTTCCTGTAATGCACCTGCAAGACAGAACGTTAAAAGAATAGCGGCAGAATGTCTTGCCAGGGTTTGATAGTATTCATTCTCATTTGGATTCTACTAAATCTGTTAAAATGTGAAAGATCAGTTCACAGGAAATAAGTTACGGATCTGAAAGACGGCTGAGCCTGAACATGATTAAAAATGGACCATCAGGCTGTATTTTCGTGTGTGGTCAACAGGTGGCGCTGCGTCTTGTCAGAGGCTTCGTCCTCCCGGCGGTAGATGAGGAGGCTAAGGTGTGCGTCCAGAGTTAAATGCAGTTTCAACAGGAGCGCTTGGTTGGTCTGTTGAAAATTAAATCAGTTTCTCCAGCGATTTGGTAGAGCTCTCTTAGAATGACAGTTTAGGCCTGACGCTAACATTTGAAAGTGGAACATTTAGATATTATTTAAGCGATAGAAAATATGTCTCAGTATTGGAAACGGAAGAGGACCCACCGCCGCATGATGACAACTTTATTCCTTCCTCCATGTGCTTCTGGTATGTGCGCGATTACGTGCATCGACCTGCCTATCTATCTATCTATCTATCTGCTGTCTGCAAAGGCCACCTAAGGTGTCACCAGACCTACTTCCTGTGTTGAACTTGTGCGGGGAGGTGGACGCACTGGCAGGAGCCGTGCAGGGAGAGAGGGGCGTGAGGAGGAAATAAGGAGCCGCGGGCTGCAGGAGGCTGAGAGGGCGGTGGGGGATTCTGTGAACACTTGTTCCACGGGACGTGGCTTCCAGCTGTGGGCCTTTTCTGGCTGCAGGGCCATCTTTTTCTGGAAATCTCCCCGAAACAGCATCGTACCTGCATCTCCTGGCATCTCCTGGCATCCCGCAGAGCTTGTCTTTCTTGCCCAGTGTCCAACTTCTGCCTTTGCAATGAGTTCTTACGGACTGAATTCAGCCACCGTTCGGCGGGAAGGAGCGGCGGACCCGAGAGTGGGTGGTGGAGCCGCGGATGTCCTCCCAGCGCGGCCGAGGAAACCCCGCCTTACAGGGTGCCTGCGTCCGCAAGGGCTCCCGGGTGGGATGTGAAGCTGCGGGCTTTGGAGAGTGGCGCTGTCTTTCGCAGCGTTAATGGTGTTCATCTCCCGAAATGCAAGGCCTCAGTGGCTGCCTCTGCCGTTCGGCCTGGGAGAGAACACTGCCGATATATCGGCTGGAACTTGTTTTCTCTCCCAGAAGCATCTCTGGCTCACGAGTCCCTCGCTGCAGAGAGCAGAGTCAGCCGCTTTCACTCCGCCCCGTCAGCCAGCACTGCGCCCACCTCACTGTGACCAGAGACCTCTGTCCCAGGCCAGCCTGCTCTAACTGGCAGCCTGGCTGTCCTCAGCCTGGCTCTGCGGGCCTTTCATCAGACCTTCCCTTGTGCCATCGTCAATATTTGCCCAACGAGCAGGTGCATGGTGTGTGTCTGCGACAGAGCAGGCACTGCCCCGGGGCTGGGGAAGCAGCAGGGCTCAGTCTCCATCCTCACCCTCTTCTTAGAGTAAGCGCCTTTGTCTGGGTTTCCTGGGAGCCCATTTTCCTGTGATGTCACTGCTATTCTCTGGACCTTGCTTAAAAACCCCTATGCCTTGGGCTGGAAAATGGGTCTTTCTGTCTTTGTACCTCACTGCCATCATCCCTGTGTTGGCTTTTTGTCACTTGATGGGTGACAGGTTGGCTCAAAGAACTTTGAGGCATCATTTCTCATTCAAAGAATACAGGAGGAGGATACGCCAGCTGTGTCTGTTCCTTTTATCGAGAAGTCCGAGTTTTCCCACAGCGTCTCAGCTGAAGGCAACCCTGGCAAAAGGAATATCCAGATGCCTTTCAGTTAGCCCCCAAAACCACCCCCCAAGTACATTCTGCCCAGGTGGGCTATGCTCTTTCACACGAGTTGCCATGCTGTCATCACTTGTCACATCTGCTGACCCCAGGACCACTTTTCTCTCCTGACTGTCTCCGGTTATCACTGGCTGCCTTTGACTTCAGCGCTGAGGACGCTGGGCCTTAACCTCCACCACCCGCCTTTCCACTGTCCCGACACTCCCCTCAAAGTGAGTGTGAGCTTGTGTCCTCACCCCAACTCGCCTCTCCTCCCGCGGTCCCATGGCTGGGCCGTGGACACCCACCCCACCGGTCTCTGTAACTGCGATCATTGGATTCAGACTATGCTCCTTTGATGTCTTCACCTCTGGCATCCAGGAGTCCCCAAGTCCTGCTCATCTCGCCTCTAGACTAGCTCTTGCCTCTGTCCCCTATGTCGCCGCAGCTTCCTTCGGGTCCCTGTTTCCCCAGCCTGTTCAATCTCCTCCAAACTCTGCCACAATGATATAATTATGTAATGCAATGCAACTGCTCTTCCTTGGTTAAAAGTCATCCACGGTTTCTCATTGCTTTTGTATCAAATGAAAGCATGACATTCAGAATGCTTCCTGCCCAACCTGTCACTCAGCCTGAGCGCCTCTGGGCTCTTGCCCTTGTCATTCTGGTTTCCCCGCCGGGTCTCAGGGCTTTGGCGTGTCTGCAGCACTCCTTCTGCCCTCCATGCTTTCGGGCAGCTCAGACGCCGGCTCCTCCCTGTGGTTTTCTCAGTCTCCCAGGCAGAGCGAGCAGGCTGCCTTCTCTCTCCCATTGCACTGTTCATGTTGCATCTGTGACACTGTGTGTTACATACACGTTGATCTCCTCAAAGAGAAGGCCGTAGGCTGGGGGTATGGAAGGGACACGGTGTTTGTCTAGCACGTGCAAGGCTCTGAGTTCAATCCCCAGCACAAAAGCAAACGAAAGAGAGAGAACACCAGTCTCCATTTTAGCCTTACATCTCTGATACCTGCCGCAGCACCTGGCACATAGTAGGTGCTCAACAGAAGTTCGTTGACTATATATTTTTAAACTACTGTGGATAGTAATGGAGGAAATCTTCTGAATGTTGTATGTGTGGTACATTCTTAGCATGTGGTAAATATGAATTCTGAAAGTTTAGTAAAGAGAACTTCAGAGAACAAATGTTTACCACAGTGGAGAGCTCTTCAGTTTCCAGGATCGGAGGTGGTGTGTGTGCGGTAGATGTTTTTAGAACAAGGCAACGGCTCAGCCCCGTGGGAGCAGATTGCATGAGACAAGCACCCAGAATGGGGGGGATGATGCCAGCCAATCTGTCAGATTGCCTCATCTGCTGGTCCTGGGCTGGTGAGATTCTTAGTATACGCCTCTCCTGCTTACATCTTGAGAGGAGCTGCCTTCAAGTTTCCTCTGCAGGTTTCTTATACAACCTAATATCTAAAAATAACATTTTAAGAAAGCATTTTTTTTCTTTAGAGTTTTGTAAATGAATCGGTGCATTTTTAAAAAACATCACAGGTTCTGATCATTTCTGCTCTGTGATGAAATCTACAGGCTCGGGGAACGGGGAAATCTCTTTTATACATTCTTTAGGCAAGCAGGAACTATTTTTCCTTTTAATTTTATACTGCTAAAATTATAGTTATACAATTATGAAAAGGCAGCCTTGAGAGTAGCCCATTTATGAGTCAAAGAGAGACTGGTTACTGTGGACCAAAGGAAGGGGTTAGTTATTTTATGTTCTTGACCCTGGAAAAACTGCTTGCTGGTGGAGTATAGGCGCTGGTAAATAAAATGCATAGGTTTGGTAAGCAGCTTATTTACTTATGTGACAGTAGGGAAGGGTGTGTATGTGGGTCCACAATTACAACAAGACCTTACGAGTTTAGAAAGCCAATGGGAATGCCAGAAAACTCATGAGGAGCTCTCCATCATGGTTAATTAAATCTGTATGCTGTCTTTCTGTGTGAATAGTGTTGCAGACAGCTCTGCTTAACAAATAGATAATGTTCAAAACACTTACATCTAACTGCTTAAATATCCTCCCTGATTGTTGTTATTAGTTTTCTCTGCAATGCTCCATTTTCAAACACGCTACAAAGGTAATCTTCAGTGAAAGTTGAATTATTTTTATTTTTCAAGCAGTAGCATCTAAAATGATGAGATTTACTGAGATTTCCCTCTTTTCTAGCCATGGGAGTGAATGACAGTTCTTTCCAACAAGTTGGAACAAAGCAGATCAGCCATGTAAATATAAAGTCTTCGGAGCATCCCTAGAAATCTATCTTACCTTCTGTAACTAAGATATCTTAGTTACGTCTTAACTAAGTTATTGGCAAATGCTAGTGAGTGAGAAGGTACTGTTCAGGAATTTTCAGGGAGGATCTTTCGTTTTTGAGATGAAGTAGTTCTGATGGGTTTAAGTACATCCTCTCCTCTGCATTCACATATGGCGCTGTGTGAAAAAGAAAGAGACAGTTCTAAATGGGTAACTTGGCAGGAAGGCTCGTGATAGGAGATGGTTTTTGCTGGAGACAGCAGCGTGTGTGATGACGGAAAGTGCAAGCCTGCCCTTGACCGGGACGTCTGGCCTTCTTGGGCGGGGTCTGAGAAAGGGCAGTGAGCATTCCCCAATATTGTTCTTCCAGAGGGGTGGCAACAATAGCAAAAACAGAAACCCACTGCTGGCGCCGTGAACCTCACATCCAAGAAGAATGTGGCAAGCATCCCTTTCATGTGAAGAACTGAGTTCAGCTTTGCCTGAGTGATGGCTTCATTCCTGGGAGCTGACCTTTTGTTTATTTTTCCTTCCACTTAAAAGATTAAACCTGATTCAGAGACGAGCTGACGACAGAACAAAGACTCAGTGAGTTAGCTGCATAATCTGTTGAGTCATGAGAAACAGAAGCGTGTGCGCACACAGAACATCTCGGCTGGCTGTGTACAAGTCAGTCCCTTAAATGCGGGAGGCCGGTTGGCTTCTTCCTCCTCCTCTCCCCGAAGGCTTCGTATCAGATGCTGTGCCCTTTTACTCTTCTTTCGGGTGAGGTTTTCTTAGCCTTCTGGGAGGTTAGAAAGGATCCCTGAAAGGCACCCAGGCTCTCCCTTTTGCTAAGTCCAGAGCTGCGCTCTCAGCTTCTTCCCGGTGTTTCAGTAGGAGCGGACCCCGGGCTCACTCCCTCCTCTGGAAAACACTTCCCTCCTCGTTCCTCAGGCCCCTGCGTCCCTGGCTTCTCCCCTGCCCCACCGACCGACTCTTCCCGGAGCTTTCTGCCTCCTTTCTTTCCACCAGCACGCCCAGGGGTTAGCCAGAGAGCTCTGCCGCTTTTCTCCCTCACCCACTCCTTCGGAAATCTCTGGTCGCATGGCTGGCTGTGCGGATGACTCCTACACGTCCGTGTCCAGCCCACACCTGTCCCTGAACCTCAGAGTCACGGCACCAACCACTGATTCCAGGTCTGTGATGCTTCCGCCTCTGTGTGTTCACAGCTGGACTCAGAGTCTTCCCTCCAGTGGGCTTTCCTTGCATTCTTCTGTGTCTTGGGCAAGGAGAATTTCATTTTTTAAGTGCCCAGCCCAAACTCCACGGACATATCCCCACTCCAGTCTTCCACTTACCTCCGACTGTGGAGGACTTTTCCTGAAAGAGGAGCAATTGTCTCCATTTTGGTGGAGCCTGACCCTATTTCCATGTATTGATATGTACAGAGCTGGCTAGGGCTTTTCCTCACCCCTTCAAATGACTTTAAGCAATGCATATTGGTCCAGCAGAGGTGCTGATGGTAGCCTTTGAAGAGGTCAGGCTAGTTTCCCTGGACCCCTGTTGTTCCTTTGTGTGAGCTGGGATGAGGCGGGTTGTAGCCCAGGGCTCCACGCTATCGCAGTCAGCTGGGATCAAGCCTTGAGATAGAGGTTATGATTTCCTGGGGCTCGAAAGATTACACATCAGAGCGGAAGCACGACCCCAAACATTAGATGCTATCTCAATTGCGTGATGCAGATCACTCCTTCTGCATATCCTTCTCTCTGCCTTTGCAGAGGTGATTTCGGGCCTCCTACCCAGCCCAGCCCACAGCACTCACCTCAAGCCACTCTTCATAAGTGGATAAAACCCAGGTTCGGCCCTGCGTCGAGGCCTTGGTTCTGGACGGCCATCATCGTGGCTGGACTTAGGACCCCCTGGCTCCCCATAACTGCAATATGCCTTAGTGTCTTTATTCTTGCCAAGGGCTGCGCTGGAAGTGTTAGATTGGAATTCCAATAACTTTTCCATGGGATTACCAATGCAACTGCCTGAGCTGAGAGGAGGCCCTGGGCAGGGCTCTGTGGACCCTGCATCTTCAAGGAACCCTCACATCTGAGCTCTGACGACAGCTTCCCCCTGTCTCCATCGCCACCCCTTGGTCTGGTCCACCAGCACCCAGCGGAGTTCCTGCCCTCGCTGCCAGCTGCTCTCTGGGCTTCTGTCTTTGTTCTCTCGTGGCTGGGCTACACCAGGTCGCGTCTCTGCTCTAGACCTTCCCTGTCTCCCTCAGGGTAAAGGTCAAGCCCATGTTGAGGGCAAGGACATGACATGATCCGTTTCCGCTACTCATTTCCTCTCTGACCCTCCCCGCTACTTCTCCCGGCAGTCCATACACCGACCCATCCAGAGGCCGTTGTGCTGTTCCTTAAGCGTTCTCCATTTCCTTCCATGTCAGGGCCTTAGCACCTGGCATTCCCTCTGTCTGGAATGCCTTTCCGTAGGCGTTTGTGTCATTCGTTCCCACTCAAAGCCTTCTTCCAGCCTCGCTTTCTTGTTTTGCAGGGCCACTGTGGTGACCTTAATTAACATTGCAATCAATTCCCTCCCCTCAGCTCTCCCAACCCTCTGCCTTGTTCGGTTATTCTTCTGTAACACTTAGCATGTAGCAAGACACTATGTACTATGCCTAGTTTTTGCTCTTTAACCAATTGTTACCCCACCCCACTAGAATGTCATCTTTACTGGGGGGCTTTTGTCTGTTTCATACTCTAGCAGCTAGTATGGTCTGTGTCACATAGTGTTTGTTGAATGAATGAAAGAAAGATGTGGATGTAGTAGGTGGCTATTCTAGGGTGAGGAGACAGACAGACGGACAGACAGGCAGGCCAGCAGAGAGCAAAAACGGCAAACCATTTCTGCTCTTGCAGAGATGAGTTGGTTGGTTTGCATCAACAATACCCACAGGTTTGTTAGAGATGTAGTTTCAGGCCTGGCCCCAAACTTACTGAATCAGAAGCTACATTTTGACAAGATTTCTCAGAGCTTCCTATGTATTTTAATGTCTGAGAAACTGACCTGAAACAGCACCGGAGCATATCAAAAGCTGTGCCGTGCTGGCTAAATTGCAGAGTGGTGCTGGATTTTCACCACTCAGCCGCCTGACACTTATTTCTTGTTTTGTCAGGCAAGCTTTTCCGATAAGTAGCTGTGGGGTCTCAGGCCAACCCGTGCACACCCTGGGCCTCAGCTTCCGGTCTGCGGTGCCCGAGAGCTGGAAATGAGTACCTGCAGAAGTGAGGCCGCTCTTTGCGACCCAGGGCTGTTTATCAGTTCACGCTGGCTTTTTTGAATAAGGAGTTAAAAAACACCCGAATTTCCTTTGGAAACTCTATCCCTTAGGATGCAAGCCAACCACACTAGAACCGTGAGACTATACATTTATTTCTCTCAGGTATATCTTGTCCTGTCATAAGGTCCCTCTGAGGATGGGTGCTAGCAAGATCCAACAGCTCTTGATGGAAGCTGTGTTAAATTGGTAAGCTTTTAAGAACTAAAAAACCCTGATACTTATGAATTAGCCATGTTTTAGTGACATAATTGCTTCATAAGGTATATATCAGACAGTGTAAGGACTTACAAGGGGTTAATCTAAAATGTATCCAGTGATCACCGTGTAAAAGGACTCCCAGAAAATAACCCTTGTGTTATAGAGACTAGAAAAGGTAGTGCTTCTCTGAAAAACATTGTCCATGACTGCAGAAAAGATCTGCAACATCCTTCCACCACTGACAGAACAGATGTCCAACTCCTTGGCTTCATTATTATTTTTCAAAAGTTTATTTTCTTTCTGTTCAGCACATGTTTGCCGTGCGCAATGATCACATTCATCATGGGGCACTGGTACATGCACATAACACATCTTATTTCTTTTCATTGCCTTTCCCTCCACCCCCTGACTCTCCAGATCCTCTGCTAGGGACTCAGTTGTGGTCTCCCCCTCAGTGGAAGTCGTAACCCATTGGTGCGACATATTTGGGGACAAGGTATTCAGGTGTATTCGTTCAAGTGAAACGAAGCCATGAGGGTCAGCGCTTAATATGATAGATCTGATGTCCTTACAATGAGATGAAGGACCCCAGGGCGCTCGGCCTCTCCCATGCACACTGAAGAGACTGAACCAGGACCCTGCAGGGAGGCGCCCTCTACAGGCTGGGAGGACAGCTTCTTCTGATACCAGTGCCAGTGGCTTTGGCCTTGGACTCCAGCCTCCAGAACTGTGAGAAATAAATGTCTGTGGCCTAAGCCACCCAGCCTGCGGTATTTTGTTATAGAAGCCCAAGCAGATGATAAACGTGTCATCTTCCTAAACTTATTCTCTTACTGCGCCCCACACTTCTTTCGTCTTCCTGGAGTGGGCTGTTTCTGTGTTTTTGCTCCTGAGTCTTCTTAGGACGATTTTCTCTCACACACTGACGTCAGAATCTTAGGGTTTTCCCGTGCTCTGTTCAAATGACGTTTCTTCCAGGGAGTGGTGCTGGTTCATTTTGGGTGTCAACTTGAGTGGATTGAAGGGTAAAGCATGATTCTGGGCATGAGTGTGAGGGCGTCTGCAGGGAAGGTCGGCCCCTGAGTCAGGACCTGAGTGGGGAAGGCCCTCCGTGAACAAGAGCAGCACTGTCCAGCAGGCTGAGGGACCAGACAGAGTGAAAAAGCCAAAACAAAGAGAGAAACTCATACCTGGGCTCGCCCTTTGCCAGCAGGTGTGTTTGGTCCTACTCTCACCTGTGGATGCCAGACTCCAGGCTCTCCAGCCTTTGAACACTGATGAACTTGCACCTGTGGGGAGCTGTGGGGCCTTTGGCCTTGGACTGGGGCTGTGCGTGGGTTTCTCTCAGGTTCTGAGGCCTTTAGCTTCTTAGACTGAGCAGCAACTCTCCTGGCTCTCCATCCTGCAGGCAGGATGGGCTTTTCAGCCTCTGCGGTCATATGAGCCAGTCCCGTCTCACACTCTTGTGTGAGTGTGTGAGTGTGTGAGTGTGTGTGTGCACACATTCTATTGGTGCTGCTTCCCTGGAGAACACTGTCTGTGATAGGCAGAAGCATGTCCTACCCTAAATCCCTGATTACTGGACCTCAGACTGTGACCGTGTCTGGCAGCAGAGTCTAAGGGTCGGTGCCTGCGTCCTCGTGACAAGTGGGGAGAGGACAAAGAGACCAGGCTCGTGCAAGTGCCGGGCTGCTGAGCTACAGCCCGGAGCTGCCTCCGTAGCCAGGACTCAAAAAGGAAAGGGCAAGGGGATGGAGGGCGGGTCTCCCTGTCCCCTCAAAGGGCGCCCCAGTGCCCGGGGGGCCTCCCCCTGAATGTTTCCGGCACCTCCCAGCAGCAGCGAGCTTGGGACTCAGGCTTTAACTGACGGGAGACATTTAAAATGTCCCTTTATGGGACATTCTTGCTGCGAACTGCAGCAAAGCCATAGGATTTCGACTCAGACAGGGGATCGGGGATCACGTAGTAAACTCCCTAATTTCACATGAGAAAACAGGCCGAAAGAAACTGTGACTCCCTCGTCGTCAGGGCTTATGTGGACACCCCTACCCCCACTCCCCGGACTGTGGGAGGTGACTGGATCATGGTGGGCGATATTCATGTGCGCATTATCCCGCTGATGAGTCTATATCTAAATGCATTTGGGAAGTGACGCCTGGCCAGAAGAGGTGGGTCACTGGGCTGTGGCGTGGAAGGGGTGCTCTCTCCTCCTCTCTTGGTTGATCTCTGCTACCTGACTGCCCCGCCAGGTGCCGCTTCTCCTCTGCCGTTCCTGCGTGTCATGCCACCTGCCTGGCAGCCAGCTGACCAGACTAAGAACGCCACACGCTGTGAGCCTAAAGGAACCTTTCTCCTTTAAGTGGTGGGTGTCAGGTCAGTGTCTCAGCAACGAAAAAGCACTAAGACAACTGTCTAGTTTAAATTGAGTAGACTAGCAGGCGTGGTGGCACACGCCTGTAATCCCAACATTTGGGAGCCTGAGGCAGGAGGATCATTGCAAGTTCGAGACCAGCCTGGGCTACAAAGTGAGCTCAAGGCCAGCCTGAGCTGCATAGTGAGACCCTGTCTCAAAAAGACAAAACAAACAAACAAACAAAAAATCGAGTAGACCCACACTGGGATCCTGTGTCCTTCCTCACTGAGCTGAGAGCCCTTGCTTCAGGGGTGGCAAACCTACAGCACACGTGCTGCTGTGAACTGTTTGTTATCATTGAAAGCGCTCACAGGTTCACCATCGCTGACTGACAACGTAAACAGGAGACTGGAAAAGTTCCTGCCTTTATAGAGAGTAACAAAACTGGATTCACCCAAGCGGGCAGATCGTAGAACAAGAACAGGGCCAGTCCCAGAAACACAATAAGAATGTTATTGCTTCTAATTTTATTATTAGTGGTACATGTTTGCAGTAAGTGAATGTGTTTCTTCTGGGAGGTTGGTACTTGTGCAGAACACACCTTAATGCTTTTTCATCCCCTTCCTTCTCCACCCTTCCTTTCCTTCCATCTTTTGGTCCTTTTCCTAATTGCAAAAGATCTATCTCCCTGCTTCTTATCTTTCATTTTGTTCTTTAATTTATTTATACTTTGGATTTCCCATTTAAGAGATTACTGGGATATGTAAGCTTGTGTGTGATTTATTTCACTTAATATTATGGTCTCAAAGTGAATTAATTTTCCTAAAAATGACTCAAATTTATCCTTCTTTATAGCAGGATAGTACTCCATTGTGTATAAAAACCACAGTTTAAAAATCTATTCATCTGTTGATGGACATATAGACCACTTCCAAGATTTAGCTATTGTGAGTTGTGCTACTATAAACATGTGTACACGTGTATCACTGTAATATCATGTCTTTCATTCTTTCAGAAACATACCTAGAAGGGGAACAGCTGGGTCAGATGGAATTTCTTTGTTTTAAAATTTCTTTGTTTAAAAGTTAAAATTTCTTTGTTTTAGAGTCTGTCTTTTAGAGACAGGGTCTCACTATGCAGTTCAGGCTGATCTTGACCTCACTTTGTAGCCCAGGCTGGCTTTGAACTCACAATAATCCTCCTCCCTCAGCCTCCCGAGGGCTGGGATTGCAGGCGTGCACCACCACACCCTGGAATTTCTATTTTTACTCTTTTGAAAGATCTCCATGCTGATCTCCACCATGGTTGTACTAGTTTACTTTCCCACCAACAGGGGAGAAGGAGATCTCCCTGTCCCCTCAAAGGGCGCCCCAGTGCCCGGGGGGCCTCCCCCTGAAACTTTGTCAGCATTTGTTATTATTGCATTTCTTGATGATAGCCATTCTTTCTGCAGTACGATGGGATCTCTGTGTTGTTTTAATTTGAGATTAACTTAATTTGAAAATTAATTTAATTTGAGAGATGTTGAACATTTTTTCATGTATTTATTGGTCACTTGCACTTCTAAGAAGAATGTTATAAAGATCCAAAAAAGATGCTTCGGAGTTCATGTTGAAGAATGCAATAAAAATTGACCACAGTCTGGGATGCTATTTATTTAAGGCGTGGGTTGGAGTGTAATCTTAAGTTCCAAATTATTTGACAGCAGGGATGTAGATTTTGTGTGTGTGTGTGTGTGTGTGTGTGTGTGTGTGTGTGTATTTGAGATAGGATCTGGCTATGCAGTTCAGGCTGACGTTGAGCTCACTTTGTAGCCCCGGCTGTTCTTGAACTCACAACGATCCTCCTGCCTCAGCCTCCCAACTGCTGGGATTACAGGCATGCACCACCATGCCCGGCTAGGGATATAGATTTTTAAGTTACGTAGGTTAGGTGGAGATACCCAGGAGAGACACTGGCAAATGAGTAGCTCTTGATTGCCTCTATGGTGTGATGTAGAGATTGATTCCTCACTCTTGGACCTGATACAATTATGACACTGACCTTGTTGGTCTCTGCTGCTTGTTAGACAGAGAACAATGGTAACACACTGTAAATACAAGTGACCAGTCAGCTGCACAACTCCCCTTACTGTCTGCAAGATCACATGTTTGCTCGAAGGACTAGCGTGCTCTCTTCGTAAAGGAAATAACTGTGAATGGGGAAGCTGATGACATTCTCAGGAGGCCCTTATTTTATTTCTCAGTGAAGAATGCTTTGTAAAAGCCTCGGTGGCTTGACAGGCAGCGTCCTCAGTTCTCAAAGGAAGATTATGCTTTGCCAGATAAATGAAGAGCTGCGTCTTTAAATGGCTGAACGGGACATTTTCAAGCAACTCAGCACTTGGCAGATTTCATTTTGATGAGCAGGAGCAGGTGGGTGGCTCAGGCTTCTCAACCTTGAAGAGATGACCCCAGATGACTTGGTGTTTTCCTAAGCGCTGCAAGATAAAACAAGGGTTAATTCAAGAACTTGAAAAAGGTGCATGCATTGTTCAGGTGAAGGAGGCGAAGAGGTGTGACAGAAGGGACAAAGCCAGGTGTCATGGGAGCACAGAGCGCCGTTAGCTGCTGGCAAGAACACAGCGAGGAGTGCCCGCCATTTGGGGGCAGCTCCAGAGAGGAGAGCTTTCTGTTTGACACAAAGGAATTACACCCCACAGTCAACTCACCAGCGAGCATAACTCTGTAACTCCTAAGTGAGAGATCTCTTTTCTGTTTTCTGGGTGAGAGCCACCGTGCCCAGAACGCGCACCTTCGCGAAGGCTTACATCTTGTCTGAAACCTGACAGGCTTTTAGTGCTTGGAAAATAGGTAACTTTCTGACACTGTTTCAGACGGTCACCATTTGGACCCCATCTTTCCCTTTTCTACCAATCCTATTTTCCTTGCTAACACCTCTCCCTCGTCTGCTTCCTCCAATCTCTGTCCCTGCCAGTATGGGTAAAGTTTCTGGCACCTGACTTGTTTGCCAGGAAAAAGACAACTGCTGGGAAGGAGAAGCCCTATCCTGCCTGCCTGGAGGCTCCAGGACCCTACCCTCAGCAGCTGCCTGGGCTGCCCGGAGTCCCTCTGTTCTTGGACAGGGGGATCTCACCTCTTGTCCCCCTGTTTAGACTATGCCAGGTTTTAGGGTTCTCACAAAAGGTGAGGTCTGTCGTCTGCCTATCTTTCCAAATACTTCTCTGACAGGTTAATCATTTATATTTTGCACTTGAGAGAACAGAACGATGGGGACAGAGCATGCTCAGTTGTGTGGCTTCTTAAGGAGAAGACTTGGGGAAGAACCTATAATGTTGGGTTGAAATAGGAGTAGAGAGAGCTAGTTGGCTTTTTTAACTATAGAAAATTCTATCAGATTCTCTTATGTTCAGTTATCTCACTGGATTCATAAAAGTGTTACAAACCGTGATGAAAATGTGCACACTACTATATATCTACAGTCACATTTGTTTTTAAAAATCATGACTTTAACTCAACTTGTGCTGTTCTCTTTCTTTTTCACAGTATTAACTTCCCTTGCTACTATCTTCTTTGATATTTCCATGAAATTAAAATTAATGTACAATAGTTTCTCGGTATCCAGAGGGATACATTCTAGGATCCCAAGTACATATACAAAAACTTCCAAACCCTTGTATAACCTGTGTTTCTTCCTACATTTACACACCTATGATAAACCTGTACTTAAAGGGAGCACTGTGTGGGTTCCCTTGGGCGTTTTTTTTCATTGCTAGCATCTTGCCTTTCGGGGGCCATTATTAAGCAAAATAAGGGTTACTTGAACTTAAGCACTGCAGTACTGCAGTGACAGTCCCTCTGATAGCCAAGATAACCACCAAGAGACTGAGAGGTGCGTCCTTTACGTAGTGTGACTGTGTGACTTAGGGGAGAATTGATGTCCCATGTGCAGTGCAGCAGAGAGGCATGAGATTTCATCATGCTACTCAGAAGGGCATGCAATTTAAAATTTATGAATTGCTTATTCCTGGAGTTTTTCCACTTCATATTTTCGGACCAGTACTGGCTGTCGGTAACTGAAGCTGCAGAAAGCAAAACTAGAGATGGGGGAGGAGACTTGTGCATTGTTTACAAGTGAACCCTCGAAAGACCTACCCCTGACAGCGCTGGGTGAGTTCAAACGTGGCTGCAGCATCAGATCTTTCAACCTTTAACTCCACTGCTATTTGGCTTCTTTGTTTCTAAGTATGTGCACATATATGGACCCTGAGAGCTTGTTTAGAGCTTCCAGCAGGGGGAGCGCAGCTACTCCTACACCCTTGACTGAGGAAAGGTCCTCCTCTATTGGGGATGGTCGTCCCCTTCGACAGAGCGCGCAGCTTCATGAGGGTTGCACACGGAGCAGGGAGGGAGGAAGGGGAGTCCCGCCTAGCCAGCCAGGACAGCCCAGTCAACCCTGGCGACCAATGGGTGACAGAGGTCACAGCCAGGTTGCCCTCACATCCATATGCGTATATATGTAAATATCATATAATGTTTTTTAAATCTTGAGCATTCAGACAGTGTTCACCATGAAGTTCATATTTCCCTCCTGTAATTAGAAACAGTTTGCGAGGGCTTGCTTTGTGATTATGTAAAGGTCCTGTTTGTCATCACATTTGCACGTGCTTGTTAGCATCGTCTCCTTATTTTCTGACTCCATCATTCCCAGTAATACATGTGGAAGGAATTAGGAAATCAAAATTATTTTCATAAAAAATAGTCTTTAACACCGCCTTTACTATCGTGCAGTGTGTTTTATATGTACGGTATAACCTGTCTGCACGCAAACTTCAACTGTAATCTAAGGAGAAATGAAAGGCTAGAAATTCCCCGTAAAAGGCATCTGTATTTCAGTGTGGTGACTTCTTGGCACTGCTACACAAGAGCACGCTTTGGGAGTCAGCTACGTGCATATGAAAAATCATGGTGGGGGGTAGCTACTGTGGAGGCTCCGAACACAATACACTGGAGACAAGACTTGAGGCTGAGAGGCCTTAGAACCACCTTAGAGTTCAGGTCTTTCTGACCTTCCCTGGCTTTTCACTCTCTTAGTGCAGGGAGAAGCTTCCTACAGAATTCTTTTATCTGTCCAACTGGATCTGCCAAAACAGGATCATGGCTGAAATTCCTTTAACCAGAGGAGGCTAAACTCTTACTGCAGAAAGACTGAAGTGTGTCGGTACACCTGGAAACGCACCTGGGCAGAGCTTTGTCACAGACCGTTGTCCTCTACTGCAGTTCCGTTCAGCATTCCAGAGCAAGGCATTTGCAAACCTTTGGCTGTTCTGCAGGCTAAGCAGACACCGTCCCAGGCTTTGTTTCATGTCCTCAAAGTCCAATGAATCCCCCAGGAAGTCATTCACTACCCCCTTTTTTTGAGATGGTCTCATTGTGTAGTTCAAGCTGGCCTGGACTCACTATGTAGCTGAGGCTGGCCTCAAACTCGTGGCCATCTCCTGCCTCAGCCTCCTGAGTGCTGGAATTACAGGCATGCAGCACCACATCACTATCCCTTAATAATGGCCTATACCCTCCATTCCTGTTCCTGAATGAAGAGGGAACTTAACTCAATGGTCTGACCCTTCCTTTGAGCGGTACACTTTGTGTGACTCCTGCGTTGAGTTCTTCCTGGCATGACAATGCATTTCTATGTCTTCCTCCAGTGTTCTGACTATGAGTTTATTCCAGTAGAGCTTCCCTTCATCCCACACTGCGTGTGCAGAAGCGATCTACTGACGCCGTCACTGAGTGGTCTGACGTTGGTCATGCGATGACTGAAATCAGTGAAACCAGCGAACAGCTCTGGGGAGAGTTTGGAACAAAGTAGTGCAACGTTTTCCCTCCGTTTCCCCCACCTGTTGCTCCAGGGATCGGACTCAGGGCCGAGGCAGGTGCTCTACTGAGCTGCACCCCCAGCCCAAGGCTCGCTCGGTTTGCCTCACGTTGGCAAGCCTGGAACATCCGACATACATTAAAATGGTGCAAAAATTATTCCAATGGAAATTTTTGATGGGTATTCAAGTTTCAGTAACTATGAACAGGGTTTTAATCTACATGGGTGTTGGGCAGGACATCTGACAGACTGCAAAATGCAGGTAATTCTTTGCTGCCTGGCCCTGGCCTGCTCACTGAGGGTATCTGACGTCCGACCCGCTGCATACACTCGGCGTCCTCCAGTGCTCCAGATAGTGAAACACCCCGACACAGGCCTTTCAGGCACCCGGGGAGTAGCAGAATTGGCTGAGAAACACTATTCCAAGCTTTTCCACAAGCACATATTCCCGTAGACTTCCTGCCACCTCCTACGAGGAGGCAGAGGGACAAAACAAAGATGATGACAATAGACGGTTTCTTCCTGGTGCTCCCGAGCCATTTTCCTGGCTCGTTTGATTTACACTTTCCTGTTGCTTCTCACAGGTCTCGGGCTCACCAGGCTTTTCTGTTTCTGCGGATGTGTACTATGTTGATCTGAGGTTCAGGAGTGTGTGGGAGAGTCAAATATCCCATCGCAAATACACTCCTTTGGCAAATTTCGAATTAGTTATTCAGAGAAACTGTAGGCCTCCACGGACACGAGCCTGCTCTGAAAGTCTGCTGTTTTGTGGAAGAAAACTACATCCCTAAAGGAAATTCGCAATAGTGAGGTAAATAGCTGGTAGAGTTACACAGCATTTTCTATCTGATATCCCTCTTCCTGCTTAGGGAAGAGGTCCCCCCACCCCCAAGAGGAGACAGAGGGTCTGAAACCTATCTCAGAAAGGGAAGCCCCTGGGGGGGGGGTTAGCTGGAGGCCTCATGTACCTAGACAACCTCCACCTCTACCAGCACCCAACTCCCTCCAAGCCTGAAGCCCAAAGGCCGAAGTCCGAAGCCCAAAGCCTGGGCCTGGTCTGTGCACAGCTCCGAGTCACCTTCAGCTGTCCAGGCTCCCTCAAGCCTCTTTTTGTACATGGATCCTGTGTTTCTATACTTTCATACAATCGATGTGACCTTTTTTCTGTTCATTTACGTATTGCCGGTTTATTTTATAGATTAAAATGATGGAAACTTCGGATGTAAAGGGTGAATGTAAAACGTTCCTATGGGAGAACCCTGCCCAGTGGTATGATCTGCCACAGTTACCCTTGCCTGGGGAGGAATGTAGGGATTAATACTCCCTTCAGTTAAGATCAGGAAGACAAAACATATTTTCCTAGCACTCAAATGAAGGCTCCAAAGCTCCCGTGTACTTCTCCCGTGTGTAGATGTCTCTGACTTCATGATCGGAGGTTTTGGCCCTGTGTGGGCTTGAATATAGACCGAAATCTGGAAGAGGGAAATGACTGGACAACGGGGAAGTCTGTTAGGAAAGGCTGCCTCGCCGTGCTGAAGTGAGAGGCGTCATCAGTGAGTGTCTCAGGGACCAGCAACTCAACTGTGGAGAACGAGGCTCTTGCTAATCTAAATGATGGGGAATATTTGGACAGAGAAGAACCCGGCCTACCTGACTTACTAATCTCTTATAAACAATAATAACATGAAGTAGGCTCAAAAGCCTTAAGGAAAGAGAATCACATTTGAGCTGAGGGTTTGCTGTTGACTGAGTTTGTAAGATCCAGTAACCCCACCGTGCCAGGTCTCCGTGCTTGGCATAGTTGACTTTCTCTGTCTCTCCAAGCTCTTCTTTGCTTTCTCAGATCTGTCATTTTGCTTTTTGCATCCCTACTTTCCCGGCATGGTGACTCTGACTTCTAATTGAGCTGGCCAACAGACTTCCTCTCATCAACACTGTAAAATTACGTTTACGGATTTTCATAGATCAGCAGCAGGGAGAAACAGGAAGTGCCTCGCAAGCAAAGATGAATTTTGTGGCTTTTTGTTTGTTTGTTCTTTCAGGCTGTTTCAAGAGACCCTCCCTGATAAGAATCTTCTTTGGATTGTTTGGGGTGCTTTGACCCGGATCAGGAGTTGCTGCTTTGGCTTGCAGCAACATGACAAACCAACATGACAGGACAAAAGTGAATTGGTTATTTCCGCTGAATTTCCAGGGAGTTTCATTCACAAACCAGGGAGGCAGAATGGGCAGAAAACTCAAACACGTAGCTCCTCACTGTGCCTTTGTTGTAAAGTCCGTTCAGCATTCAGGGACCGTGTACAGGATTCCCTTTGTGCTTCGCAGCAGGAGGCCCGGAGGGAGAGGGACGGGGTTCCCATGGCTACCATAGAGGCTGTGAGGTGGCACAAAGGATTTGGGGTGAGCTCTTAGTCTGGGTTCCCCTTCAGGTTCCACCTCGTACTAGCTAACATGGACCTCAAAATTTTTATATGGGGGGTTAGCAAAATGGGGTCAAGTGAAACAAGTCTCCAAGTAAAATTTTTAAAGCAGTCTTCCTACCCGGACAAAGGTTTTTGACATCACCCAGATGAGAATTAAGTTTATGTCTGGGGTTCAGGTCTGAGAGCCACCCAGCAAATGCATCCTCTCTGCGCTTCTTCCCGAGGCAGCTGAGACCTCTGTGGGACGGGACCAACTCCATTGTGGGGCGGGGTGGGCAGGAGCATGGGCCAGTGCTCCCATTGTGTCTCCAACCTCAAAATGTCATCACTGAATTCATCACATCTTGACCTTGGCTGTGGGCCACCACCTGCCCCGCGTGGCGCCTCTGGCCCCCGTGCCCCGGCCGATAGGAGTTAGCCCCGTCCTTCCACAGTGTGGGCCTGGCTGCACTGCCGGGGACGGACGCCGGCTCAGACAGCACATGGCTCTCGCTTGTTATGATTCTCCATTACATGCTCATTACGCTATTTATCAAGTCCGCCAAGAATGGAGATTACTTAGAGTAGGTTTTCACTTCAATAGTTCAAAGTACTGGTGAACAAAATTCAGTGGCAAATGATAGAATTGGGGAAAAAATAGAGCTGCAGTTGGGATTAGATGCTCCCTCTCTGTACTTATCTTTTGTGAGGCTTTGGAAAAGTGACCCCATCTTTTGCACCTCAGTTTCCTAATCTGAAAAACGGGGTTGACAGTAACTGCCTGGGTCAGATGTGGCGGCGCACACCCGTGATCCCAGCAGGAGGATTGCAAGTTCAAGCCCAGCTTGGGAAACTAGTGACTTGGTGAGACTGTGTGTCAAAAAGAGGATTTTAGTGATGTAGCTCAGAGCGAAGGCCCTGGAGGCAAGCCCCAGTGCTGTAAGGAAAACAAACAACAGTCTGCATCAGTCATGAGAGTCAGGAGAGGGGTGTGTTTGGTGTGTCGTGAGTTGGGGTGTTTCTTTGGGGACCACGAGCACAAAGCAGGCTTGGGTTATTTTCTTTTTAAAGGCAATTGGAAGGAAACTAAAACTTATTGAGCGTTAATTATGAACTTGATTTCATGGGATGTGTGTATATATAAAATCATATGTGGTCTTCAGAGCACCGTCCTGCGAGGTGGGTATCGCCATCCCCCTTTCCCGCAGACGGGTTGAACACTTGCTCAGATGACATGCTGCCCGGTGCACTTGTGGAATTTCAATCAGGGCAGGCCGACTCCCAACCTTCTGTTCTCCACAGGACACCTGCTGTCTTAGTCGGGGTAGGACAAATGTATATTTTGGGTCTACATGGTGCGTTTATAATTTCTCTGCATGGATATACAGAGATAAAACACAGAAGCAAACCCCAAAATGTCATCTTTACATCCTCCGGGAAAGGAAAGGCCAGGGTAAATGTGTGCGTCAGAAAGCCTCGAAGCTGAGTGTTCTGCAGACACCGCACCTAAGTGGGTGTTTAATCCGGGAGTGTTAAGGAAAGAATGTCAATTGACAGGACAGCCGCGAGATTCCATAGGGACAGTAAATACCCATCCTGACAGCCTGCAGCCAAAGCTCATGCCACCGGCAGGCAGGCAGGCGGCTGAACCCACAAATCCTGGTGCACCTGGCTGTGGGGAAGCATTTCATGTCTTCCTTGCTGGCCACAGCCAAGACTCTAGGTTTAAACGAAAATTATTCACAGGAAATGCAGAGAACTCAGAAAGGAATGTGTTAAGTGGAAATCCAAATGCAAACCTCTAAGTGTTTTGTTTCTAGGGATCTAGGACAAGGCTTAAGAATCTGGGTACTTCAGATCTGCTTGCTGACACGGCCAATTTGTAGCCTTATGTTTGGAGTCACATTGTGAAAACTAGATTGGATTGCAGAAAGATAGAAAAACAATATAGCCATTTGGTATGACTTGTCATAAAACTTAGCTAGTGCTTTTTAAAAATAGTTCCAAACCAAATTAGCTCTGGGCACCTGCTGGAGCTTAGTATGTTTTCAGAGAGACTTGTTTGCTGTGAGAAAAAAAAAAAAAAGCCATCCAATCCAACAAAACCTTCCACCCACGTGGTTTGTTATAAAACCTGACACTCCTAATACTTTTCCAAGCAATTCTTTTTGATCAAATCTTTCAAAGAAAGAACAGTGATATTTTCCATCTTGAAAGCACAGAACAAATTATTTGCTGTTAGATATCCTCGCAGGAAGACTTACAGGAATAAGTAGATGTTAGATAATGTGATGTATTAATTACTTTATGTAAGGCTTTCTAACTTCTTATGTGAATTGGTTTGAACACTAACTCTAACACCACTGGAATTTGGGGATTTGCAGTTTTTTTAGAGAGGCCCCTTAAGCCCTATCTGATGCCATGTTCTTTATACAAGATGTGCGTGGATAACTGTCTCAAGTTGTCTGGGCATTTTGTTCACTTACATGGTAGAAGAAATATGGATGGTGTTTATATGAAAAATGTTTTTTTTTTTTGTTTGTTTGTTTTGGTTTTTTTTTGGTTTTTCTCCGGTACCGGGAACCGAACTCACGATCTTGCGCTTGCCAGGCAAGCACTTTTGCCGCTGAGCTAAATCCCCAGCCCCTGAAAAATGCTAATAATAGCAATGCAGATGACAAAAGTACACTTTGCAGAGTGTGTTCTCTTTTTGTGATTGTGACAAAATACCCAAGAAAATCATCCCACAGGAGGAAGATTTATGTTGTCTCATGACTTCAGAAGTTTCGGCACGTGGTCAGCCAGTTCCAGGACGAGGGGCCTGAGGCAGAGCAGAACATCATGGTGCAGGGGGTGTGGCAGAGCAAAGCTGCTTGCTTCATGGCGGCTGGGAAGCAGAGAATGAGAGAGGTAGAGAGGAAGGATCAAGCCTTGCCCTGGGGACCCACTTCCTTCAAGGAGGCCCCATTTCCTGTCTTAGTGCCTCCCAGTTTGCCATTGGATTATGACCCCATCCATGGAGTAAACCACTGATGAAGTTAAAACCCTCAGGATCCAATCCCTTCAAAAGCCTGTCAGCTGGCACTCCAGGCCTCACCACGGTGAACATTTGGGGGAACATTTTAAATGACAACCATGGAGAGATTTTGGGGGGGCTATATTGAAAGTCATCAGCTGTTCATAAAGGATGATAAAATCCGGATCAGCACTGGCAAGTGAAAAACTGATTTCTATCAGTAATCCCAGCTACTTGGGAAGCTAAGGCAGGAGGACCGCAAGCTTGAGTCCAGCCTGGCCAACTAAGTGAGACCCCGTGTCCACATAAAAACGTGAAGCTATAGCTCGGTTGTAGAACACTTGCCTCGCTTGTGCAAGGCCTTGGTTTCAACTGCCAGGGCCAAAAAAACAACGGCAACAAAAAACTCATTTCCGCAGCACTCCCGTGGGAGATTTGTGTTTCACAGACCTCCCTGTGAAAATTCTGACCTGGATGGGTTCTTAACTGGAAAAGTTCTTAGGTGGAACAGAATCCTGCCTGCTTAATTATGCATAGGTTTTATATAGTAAAACGGGTTAGAGAAGCCTAGCTTACCATCACTAGCATACACATCACTGAATAAGGTGCAAGTGACTCACCAGTGATTCACTCTGACTTCCTGAATAATTTTGAATAATTTAACTTCCCAGCCACTTCAGGTTCTTGAAATCAAATTGGTGTCTTAGAAGTCTTGATGGGTGTAACTATAAAATAACAAGGGTAATAATGACTACTGTTGCTACCATGTATCGAGCGCCTTGTACTGAAATAGATACTTTATATACAGTTGTGATATACCTTATAACAATCCTGTAAAATAGTTATTATTAGTCCAATTTTAAAAATGGGAAACAGGTATATTCAGGTTTAAAGAAAAAGAAAGGGATATTTGAATGTGAATTCAAGCCAGCCTGACTCAAAGTGGTGTTCCGTTACACGGGGGAACAATAAAGTTTGATTGTTGACTAAGAGAAGGTCTCCAGGGTGTGACCCGGGGCATGGAAAACGTACACTGTTCCTCTTCGGAGGGCTCTGAGATCTGACGCACACGTATGATACAGAAAAACTCTTGTTAACTCTAAATAAAGCGATGCAGTCAAAACTCACCAAAGTTCTCCAGACACCCCTTTAAACAGCTTCGGTTTAAATTAACTCAGAGGGGCAGAGTACCAAAAGCTGCCTTGTTTGTCGAAAGGACCGGTCAGATGTAATCATTTGTAGTGTGAGAGTTCTCGATTGAGTAATTCACGTTTGCCATGGAAACCTTAAAGGAAGCTCTTTATGAGTGGGAAGGCTCACTAACTCTCCTTTCACCTCCACACCCTGTAACTTTTACAAATACCTGAAAATCTCACAATGCTGCTACCAGACCATTTTAGACTACCACACAGAATTTACTTTAATTATCATAAAAAATGAGATTCAGGACAGGAATAGAGGAACACCTATATTCCCAGCATTGTGGAGGCTGAGTCATGGGAATAGCAACGTCAAGCCCAGCCTGTGTAACTTAGTGACATCACAAGAGCTTGGCTCAAAAAAAAAAAAAAAAAGAAAGAAAAAGAAAAGAAAGGAAGGAAGGAAGGAAAGAAGGAAGAAAGAGCTGGGGATGTAGCTCAGTGCAAAGGTCCCAGCTTCAATCCCCAGTGCCAGGTTAAAAAAAAAATTCAGCATTTCCTATAAGTAATTGAAATAAAATTAGATTTACCAAATAAAGAAAACCATTTTAGTATAGCTAATCCTCCATCTGTTTTATTGTCAGCAATTTTTAGTTCAGTTTGCATATTATTTATCTGCCAGGATTGAATCTGATAAATAATACCCAAATATAATTTTAGTTATAAAATAGGGTTGAAGCATAGCATTGTTATTTGTGTATTTAAATATCTCATAGAATGGTCATGTTTGTCACTTAGTGGTGAAAATATTTGGAGAAATGCATTGTTAAGTGATTTTGTCATTGTACAAACATCATAGAGTATATGTACACAAAACAAGACAGCTACTTTGCTAGGTGATATCGTCTTGGGACCATCATTGTATGCTTGCTCTGTCATTGACTGAAATGTTTTTATGCAGTGCATTACCATATTTAAATGTTGGTTTTGCAACATAAAATATTTACTGAGGGCCAGGGATATAGCTCAGTGGCACAGCACCTGCCTGGCAAGCAAGAGATCCTGAGTTCTATTCCTGGTACATATACATATACATACACATATTTATATATTTCTTTTCTGGCACTTTTTCTTTTTATTCAAGCTTTATACCAGTCTTTGTACACTTGTGGCCAAGCCAGAGCATCTAAAAACTTTGGTCAGCTTCATTTGCCACCAATTATTTATATAGCTGAGTCATGTGCTAAGTATTTGGAAGCATCTCCTACTACTGCCTGTGTGGACTAAGCCAGCCCTTAACTAATTGGCTCAAGGTTGAAATAAATCCTGTTGTGATTTGTCTGTGGTTATGTCAGCATAGCTAAAAATACCCTGTCTCATTCTTATGTACATTAAAAAATTATAAAGATGTTATAAATAATTAATTGAACAGTAATACATTTAATCTCATGATAGATGTCATTATGAGATTTTTTTTTCTAGCTAAAGTCATTCTTTACTGTCTAAATGCTGACAAGATACTTTCTCTTTTAGAGCCCCAAGTAGTGCCTTAGTGCCCCAAGTAACCAGGTCATACCCTTTTCTCATGGAAGACTATCTGTGAAAACCCACTATTGCTCTGTGCACGTAACCAAAAGGTACCCCGATGCTTGGACCGCTTACAAAAAAGGCCACTTTCTCTGGGCTTGGGCTAAGGCATCTCTGCACCCACTGTGTGCAGACTGGTTCTCAGCCCACTGGTCTTTCTTTGTTGCATATGGTGGCCTTTTCTCATGCTGCATGTAGCCTGTTTGTGTTACAGATACTTATATTCAATCATTCATTCATTCATGCACTCACTCACCCATTCATTCGATAAATGTTTAATGGACACCTGTTCAATACCAGGCACCCAATAAACTCTAGGAAATGAGACGAGCACAGTGTAGACCCTGGCCTGAGGGAATTCATGATTTAGCGGAGGAGAAAGATGCGTGTGTCTCTGGTGTCCCAGCAGCAGGCAGATGGCAGGGATATAGGACAAACAGAAGGGGACGTCGTAGTGGGAGTATTCACAGGCCAGGGTACAGGGAACTTCTGAGGCAGACGCAGGATCTGGGAGCCGGTAAACCCAGGCCTTTGAGGGGTGGGAGGAAGGAAGAAGCCTCTGAAACTTGGTGAGGGAGCTGGTCGGAGCTCAGATCTTAGATGGAGGGACACAGTGAAAGACATGGATGGGGGTTTGACAGCCCCTCCTCGTTCTGCTGCCTTCTACCCTCCTCCCGTGCCGACACGTTCTTCACTGGCTACACCCAGCCAGAGGCCAGGAGAGGAGCAAGGCCGCTGACAGTCTTTGGGAAGCAGCCCTTGGGATGGAGAAGAGGGGTAGAGGAGGAGCGTGTAAACCTGAGGGGAAAACAGAAGGTATTCAGCGGGTCCATTCTTTTGCCTCCCTCTGCCCACTGTCATCCTTTGCTCTGAGAAGTTTGTGTCTTGGCACAAGGACCCACTGAGTGCCACTGGTCACCCTGCTGTCCCTATCGATGTTGTCAGTCGGGCCACATTCTCAGCTGAAAACTAAAACGTTAGCACTCATCAGTGTTTTTCAGATACAGTAAGGATCCAGTTGGGGAGGAAGGGGAAATAGGCAATTTAGTCACATAAAATGTACCTGCCACACTTTCCACTGCTCTTCACAAGGCTCAAGATAGAGTCACACTGGCCTCTGTTCGACAGCCGTTTTTCTCGTCCCGCTATCATCTCACGTGGTGACGTGGACTGAATGTGTGTGTGGAAATCCGACCCTGTAGGATGGTGTTAGGAGGTGAGGCCTCTGGGAAGTAATTAGGATTGGTGCGGCCAGGAGTGTGGAGGCTCATGAGTGCAGCTCGTGTCATCTAAGAGCGACGAAACTCCCTACGTCAGACGCAGTTGTGAGCCAGCGGGCGGCCCGGGCTGTGTTGTGGTGGCGCCTCTCCTGCTGGCTGGCTGGGCACTCAGCAGGTGCGCGGCTTGGTAAGCGTGGAGGGAACCTCGCACAGCCTCCATCCCTGCTACCATGGCTGCGTTTCCTCTGGGCCCAGTGAGGAAGGACTGAGGAGGTGAGGGGAAGAGGGCAGCCTCCTCCACAGTGATCCTTGTAGGGAGGAGCTTCATACTTTGTGTCATTCGAGGAGTTCATCTCCCCCCTCACCCACCCTTGTCACACAATTTCCAATTTTCTTCTTCTCAGGCCGCTGAGCAGCCGGCTAGCCCGCGTACCTCCTGACCACGAAACCAGTGTAAAGCTAGACCTCAAGCATTTTTCTTTCTTATGAAGTGGACAGCCAGATCCACTTCCCAAAGTTCTGCCATGAGGAAGATTTACATTAACCACCATCTTTTGTGGGTGGCCTGACAGATACAAGGGAGACCCATCTGTTACCAGGTCTAGGGATTTTCCTCCTGTCTTAACTAGTCATGTGGACACCCTAGAACACACAGATGGACTGAGAGAGAGATAGCAAAATGCTGGTGCGGGGACTGTGGGAATTAGGGCTTCCTGTTTTTGGTGTCTTCCAAACATGATTGGCTCATCTGCATTATATCTTTTCCCCTTCCTTCCTTCCTTCCTTCCTTCCTTCCTTCCTTCCTTCCTTCCTTCCTTCCTTCCTTCTTTCTTCCCTCCCTCCTTTCTTCCTTCCTTTCTTTTCTTTTTCTTTCTTTTTTCTTTCTTCTTTCTTTCCTTTCTTTCTTTCTTTCTTTCTTTCTTTCTTTCTTTCTTTCTTTCTTTCTTTCTTTCTTTTCTTTCTTGCATTCTTTCTTTCTTTCTTTCTTTCTTTCTTTCTTTCTTTCTTCTTTCTCTTTCTCTTTGACACAGAATCTCATATGTAGAGCAAGCTGGCCTTGAACTCGCTTATGTAGCCCTGGCTGGTCTCAGACTCAGTGATCCTCCTGCCTCAGAATCCTGAGTGCTGGGATTACAGGTGTGCACCACCATGCCCGATCTACCCTTCTAACTTATAATACACAGTCAGTTTTACCATTTGGTGGGTCAGGTGAACACTGTAAACTTTGAATATTTCATACTGTAGGGTATGTACTCTGTAGGGTATATTTCACTCTGTAGGGTAGTACTTTGTAATACTTATATTTACAAATTCATGAAAACATCAAGGCAATGGTCACTTTTTAATGTGTAAAACTCACTTCCCAATAGGCAGCTCAGGCTGTGGTCACTTGATGCTTCTTGTCTGGCCTGACATCTCCTCCAGGACTCGTAAGGACCAGGAGCTGCATTTCAGCTGGGCAGTCACCGTGGGAAGAAGAGGGTGTGGGTGCTGAGGGCTCACTTGCAGCACCACCTGGAAGATGGCAGTCACAGATTTTCAGGGAGATGAGCGGAGAGCACAGCAGGACTTTACTGATTTTTTTCCTTAATGTTGCTGGGGACCAAAGTCAGGGCTTCACATACTAGGGAATAAAAAGATGGTGAATGCTTAAATTTTTAAAAATTTGTTACAATAAAGCACGCTGCCCTTAACATCCCTCAAAACACTCCCCCTTGCCCTAAGCACACTTATCCCATTGCTTTTGCCACTTTCTGAAGCGGTTCTGGAAATCCTTCTTCATGAGGGTCTTTGGCTGTGCTGTTGTGGCTGCCTCCATGTCTTGAATTAAAAAATTTTACTTCTGGCGGTCATTTTGACTTTGGGGAAGAGCCGGACGTCGCATGGTGCCAGATCTGTTGAATAAAGTAGAAAAAGACACAGCAATATGTTCATGAGACTGTGTTTCTGTTGGATGGCACTCGCCATCCAACTTCCCATTGTGTTTGGTCGCACTTCGTAAAGACACAAAGGAAAACTTCTAGAACTGCTTCAGAAAGTGGCAAAAATGATGGATAAGTGCATTTGAAGCAAGGGGGAAGACTGTATTTTGAGGAGTATTAGTGACAATATGTCTTTTACTGTAACAAATTGTTTTATTTAAACATTCCCGTTTGTCAGTCACCCTTTATACATTAGCTCTTTAAAAAATTTTTTGAGACAGAGCGTCACTAAATTGCCCAGGCTAGCTTTGAACTTGCCATCCTCCTGCCTCAGCCTCTTTGAGTAGCTAGGATTACTGGCATACACCACCACGCTCAGCCTGAGACAAGATTTGAAAGATGAGTGATCCACAGCTGAGTGTACAAGTTATGGAACAACATGTACAAAGATATGAAAAATGAAACAACATGCTAAGTAGCTTGGTATTACCGGATTGTGGTGTGTAAGGAGACACGCTTGGGAGACTGATAATAGCGTCCCCTGAATCCTATAAGGAAGTTTCTGAATTCTTTTCTCTTTAAGGAAATGAACTTAGCTTTGTATCTTTTATGGTTCACAGTCCCTTATAACAGTAGATCATACATCTTTTTGTTTTGAGCTTGAATTGGAAGTATAATTAGTTATACATTAGTCCATTTATTTTAATAAGTTCATAACTTTTTTTTTACAGCTCCAAATCACTACTCTCAAACTACAGTATTTTCTTAGACCAGGCATTTTAACTGAATAGATTTAGATTTTTCTCTTTCTGCCTCTGTCTGTGTTTCAGGGTAGGACTTACGTAAAAGGGGCTTCTTGGGGCCACTTAAATGCGAATTGGCTTCTATTGTGCTATTTAATGCTCATAACTCAAATTTCTAACTTATTTGGGGTCTTTGTCAAAAAAGGTCATAAGAGAATTGTCTTACCTCCCTACTTCTATGAGTAAGATACTAATGCAATTATACACCAATATGTTAATCTTTTTGTATTCCCTTAGAACATATAAGTGTCTTACGTAAGGTATGTGAAACATTTTATGGGCAATGTGCCTTGTGTTTTTTGTAAATGTGTGGTATCTTTAAAACATGAGTGAATCAATTGCTAAAATATATATATAACCAACATACACAACTTCGAAGAATGACCAGAGTTGCAGTAACATTACATAACGAAGTGCTGTCAGCTCTGAATCGTTGCTTCCATATTTAGAAATTAAAACTTTTGTTGTTTGACAGGAACAGGGCATACCACCAACAAAAAGTGCCATCTGGGCCAGGGTCACGGGAGAGAAGGGAAGAGGGAACAAATGGCAAATCAAAGCACTGGGCCAGATGCGTGTTTAGAGTAGGTGTGTGCATGGTGTGCCTTTGATTTCAGCCTGCTTCGTGCCTGGATAAGGTCTGGAGACCACGGATCGTGACGGTAACTGGCCCCAGGGATCCACAGAGGAACACTGGGTTACCAGAGAAGGCAAAGATAATTAAATTTGCAAAGGAAGCATGAAGCAAACAGTGACCAATGTTCCAGGACTGGAACTTCCTTTCAGCAGGAATTCTGAGAAAATGCAGATGATATTCAACCAAGAAGCAGGGTGCGCAGTATATGGGATTGGAGTTGAGTCCTGTGAAAGTTGAGGATTTGTATATTGTCCATTAATAAAGAGAGACATGAAGCCTAAGCTATTAACCATTAAATCCTATTTTTCCCTTTTCCTCTAGAAAGTTGTATGGCTCTAAAATTTGAAGGTGTTTGGCCCCAGTGAAGTTGTCCAACCTGTAGCACTATTCCTGAGAACATCAATGTAAATGATACCCTTCTAAGTCTAAGGCAAGATGTTAGTTTAAAAGTTAAAAAAATCCACCAAGAACGTAAATCAGAATACTTGTTTTTAAAACTAAACAGGACAGTGGTCAAACATGCATCCTTTTCTTCAGGCATCATCTGGAAACCCTAAGTAAGCCTAAAATTACAGCCTTAACAGAAGTCTTGCAAATGACCAGGCAAAGCGTGGTCCACAGAGTCAAGTCCATTTCTTCTAGTATCTTATGAAACCACCAGCCCAGCCTGGCCATGGTAGTGCATGCCTGTAATCCCAGTTGGTGGAGAGGCTGAGGCAGAAGCATCACAGATTCCAGGTCAACTTGGGAACTTAATATGAACCTGTCTTAAAATCAACCAACCAACCAACCAACCAACCAACCAACCAACCAACAACCAACAACCAACTAGCCACCAGCCTTACCATGAATAATTAATTATAAGAGAGGTAGGGAAAGAAAAAATATCCTATTCCATTATCCTTGTCAGGGAAACAAAATAATTTATCATTGTCACTCATGCCATGGAGATGTTTTTATTTTATTTTATGCAATAGAAAGGTAGTTTTTGCTTCTGTGTCAATTATGTTTATTGACCTAGATATAGATGTTTAAATTGTTTTTTGAGGGTACATTCGGAATTCTATGGAGCTGCCATAGAATTGAGGTTTGCAGTAGCTATACCTCAATCACAAACTTAGTTTTACATTAAGATACGTACAAGTTTTCTGGATGGAAAGAATGATTAAATCACAGAACAGAAATTGTGAGGCCTCTGAGCAAGAACAAGTGAAAGGAATCTTGCTTTTTATACATTCCAGGTACTGAAAATAATTAAAACTTTTCTAAGTATTTTAAAATACTTCTTGGACAACTACAGGTACCTCTAATGTTTTTAGAATAAGCAGTTTGAATGCTGGAAGCAAAATTTGAAAGACCTCTTCTCCATGCATGTACCCAGTAACGACAATGCATTATCACTGAGTGCTGGAACCCAAGCGCCGAGGAAAGGAAACATTACTTTGCTACCCAAATTAAAGGAAATATTTTGGATCCTCTTTCAGTTTTCTAACAATTTAGATACTAAATATTTAATATCTGAGTCAATGGGTAATTAAGAAACTAAAAGTATGTCTCTGAAGTTTTCTGATTGATTTTTCACAGGTAAAAAAATAACATTTATCTTTGAAGCAAATTCAAAGCAAGTCTCTAGAGCTTACAGACACTTAAAATTGTATTTGTAGATAATATGAAACTTGTTTTAGATCATTTAGATCATCTCCTGGTGTGTATAAAATGATACCCGTGCTCCTGAGCTGGGAAAGTAGCCAGGCCCACGAGCACGAAGGTGACTCTGGAAAGGCGTTGCCTGGCAGGTGCTGATGCTGGCGAAATTTTTTCTCTTCCTTCAGCCCTACATTTTACAGCAACAAATTCACTTCTTAAGAGTTTACAGTGGAATGCTTTGTGTGCAAGGTGACAGTAGACAACTGCCAGTTATTTACTGTTGCGCATTCCAGGAGACTTGGAAAAGTAAAAGGTGTAAAACAATTGCAGACTGTGTTAGACTTTACCTTGTATGTTTACATGATCAAGTACAGATGGGTTTGCCTCATCTTTCCCATGTTCTCTGAATTTATATCAAACAAAGCAGTGCAGCTATTGTTTGTATCTGTTTTCTTTTTAAAAACTCTGATATGCATGTAAGTGACTACTTTTTCCTTCTCTTCTTTTGGTACCAGGAATGGAACTCATGGACTTGCACTTGCTGGGTATGCATTGCACAGCAGAGCTACAGCCCTGGCCTAAGTGACTACTATTTCTTCAGAGGATTCTTCTCTGGTTCTTTTATCAAAGAAGCCACCTAGTCCCTTATTTTCCTGTCATTCTATTTCAGCCCTTGCAAAACACTTAATACTCTTTAAAAGTTTTCATGTTGATTGACTAGCCATTCTCAGTGTATTTATTGTCAGCAGGGATACCTGCCACCTGGCCAGGAGGGGCCCTTTGCTTACGGATTCCACTCTGACCCTCCTATGGTCATGCCCATTCCATGCATCAAGGCTCCATGAGGCCAGAAGGATGGGCCCCCTTCCCCGGAGCCCGCACTCCACCCTTCCCAATATAGACCACGCTAGGTGCAACTCATGACCAAGAATTCCCTGTGTGAACTGCCCTGAGCTGCTTCTAGGACCTGCATGGACCACATTCCTAGGTGCATCCCCGCAAGAGGGAACAGAGCTACCTGTGGGGACATCCCAAGGCCTGAGGATGGACACTAGGTCAGTTTGCAGTATATGTTGACAGGACCTGGACTCATAATCTGGGAATCCATGTGTGTGTTCAGGGCCTCTTGTGGTGTGCAGAATTGGGGGTGAAGTTGAAAGGGGGTGTGAGTTAAGGGCTGGATTCCTGCAATCAGAGGAATCCAAGAATTCTGAATTTAAATCTAGATTTCTGGGTTCTTGAAAAGGAATATTTATCAAAGTAGGAGGAGCATTGTTTTCTTTTTGGTGATGCTGGGGATTGAACTTGGGGCTTTGTACACACTAGACATATACTCTACCACTGAACTAAATCTCCAGGCTGAGAAAATATTTTAGCTAACAGTTTGTCAATTGTTACAGTTTTTTTGATTTATGACTTCTAATCATTTGGATATACAGTAGATAGGCTTGCATTTGTACATTTGCTGAGGCCTCCACATATAAGGGATATGTCTTAGTTACTTTCCTTTCCTTGCTGAGACAAAATACCCAGGTTTATTTAGCTCACAGACTGTAGAGGTTTCTGTTAGACAGACTGTAGAGGTTTCTGTCCATCATCAGCTGGCTCCAAGGCAGGGTGGCACATGGCAGAGGGGCAACAGCTCATGGTGGGTAGAAGGGAGCAAAAGCAAGCAAGGAAGGGACACAAAGCTCTTTCTGTCTTTTATACTGTATGC
Organism: Chinchilla lanigera; assembly: GCF_000276665.1. Lineage (NCBI taxonomy): Eukaryota > Metazoa > Chordata > Mammalia > Rodentia > Chinchillidae > Chinchilla > Chinchilla lanigera. The sequence continues at coordinate 6,267,110 of NW_004955444.1, read as the reverse complement.
AGGCTACAAGCCCGAGGATGGGTGTAGCACCCACACCCTGTTATGGTTTGTGTCTGCATGTCCCCCCAAAGCCTCATGCAGTCATGGGGCGAGCTTCTAGAGTTTATGATTGATCCATGGTCCAATGCTGGGATTATGGGTGGGAGTGGTACACCTGCCCTGGGGCAGGTAGCTTGCATACAGTGTAAGGGAGGGGAAGAGGGTTGTTCTTCCCACTGCCGCTCCTCCCTTTTGCTCTTGTTGCTTTTGCTGTTTTTCCACCGCCGTACACTGTTGCCCTCTGCCATGTGCCACCCCACCTTGGAACCAGCCAAATATGGACTGAAACCTCCACAAACTGTGAGCTAAATAAACCTTTCCTTCCTTAATTTTGGGTGTTGGGTATTTTATCTCAGCAACGAGAGACAAGTAACTAAGACACACCCTTAATCCTAGACAGAACTAGGCAAAACCAGTCAGTGGACTGATCTCAGCATCACACACTGTAGATTCAGCCACCTCTGAAAAAGCCCCACGACTGCATGAGGCTTTGGGGGGACATGCAGACACAAACCATAACAGGACAGAACTGCACATCTGTATCCCACAAGATTTCACCAGCACTGGGACTTGCCTGTCTCGCTCACCTCCTTATCACCCAAGCCTAGACAAGTGTCTGTGTGTGATGGGGGCACAAGAGCCACTTGCTGAAGGAAAAAGAAAGTCCTCCCTGTGCGCTGCGTCTTTTCACTTGAAAAGAATTGCATCTCTTGAACTTCCTTTTGTTGGAGACTGCTACTGCCACCCTTTGTGTCATTTTCAACATTTCCCTAGTGTGTCTTTTTCTTTCCTTTTCAGACTCAAGATGCATTATTTTAGGGCTCTTTATTATGAACAATATTTGGCTTGATTAAAAGAAAGTAATGAGCCTCTGTTTTTTAACGGACTGTAATCCTTAATTCTTTCACCTTTATTGTGGTGATATGTTGAGTTTATTCTTGTGTCCTTACCATTTCTCTTTCCTCCCTCTCCCCTGACCACTGCTTTGGACCTTATTCCTGACTTCTGCGTGAAGACTGAGTTTTCTAGGCTTCATTCCCTTACTTCATTCATTTGGAAGTAAGTTATTTCTGTCTTGTAGTGATCACACTTTTGGTACAGCGAAACAAAATAAAATCTGAAAACACCCGCTTCCATGTGTTTTTGCATCTGTACTGGCCCATGAAAAAGCTAATGACAACTTGATTTCTATTTCTTTGTAGGTAAGAGAAAGCCCCTGGACTCTGCCTCGGTCTAGGTAGGCATTTGTCTCTCATTTACTCTACTAATCCTTTCGGGAATTTTCTCCCTGTTATCTCAATGAATACTTCTTCTCATTCTCTCCTTATGTAATTCTTGCTAGGCAAGTGTCGGAACACTTCACTTTCCTTCTTTTTTTTGTCTTTTTGAGACAAGTCTTGCTCTGCAGTTCAGGCTGGCCTTGAGCTCACTTTATAGCCCTGGCTGGTCTTCAACTTGCAACGATCCTCCTGCCTCAGCCTCCCCAGTGCTGGGATTACAGGCATGCATCACCATACTCGATTTAACTTTCCATTTGTATTTGCCGTTTATTTTTGTTTTTGAGCTGTGTTCTAGAATTCCTCAGTTGTACCATTTAAATATTTTTCAGTTATATATTTTATTATCCAACATACTCATTGAAGTTTTTCTAAACTTTAATAGTCAAGGTCTTCACTTTTAAGATCCTTCGTTCTTCCTCATAAATACTTATTTTAACTAAAAGGAGCTGTTATCTTTTCTTACTCTTCTGAGGATGTTAACTGTACAAGCCATAAGTGTGTGCATGCGTGCATGCGTGCATGTGTGCGTGTGTGTGTGTGTGTGTGTGATCTTTGAACCCAGAGCCTTCACAGTTAGCTATATCCCTAGCAATTATAATTTTTAATTTTGAGGTGGGGTCTCATTAAGTTGCTTAGTTTGGCTTAGGGTGGGTTTGTCTTCTTCCTGCCTCAGCCTCCCAGAGTGCTGGGATTACAGGCGTGTGCCATCACACCTGGCTTTTACCGTATTTCTTCTAAAGTCTCATTTGTTTTGGTCCCTCCCTTTTGGTTCTTTGAATGCTAGTCCACCCATTATTATGAACATGGTGCCTTCATTCACTGCCTTACTTTTTCTTATCTATTTGCTGGGTTTGGATGAATGTTTCTCTGGAATCCGAGCTTCTATATTACCTGTTTCTGCTATATCGGAATTCCTGGGCTGTGTCCAGAGCTCCCAGCAGGGTTGTGGTGTCATGGGTGGCAGTGAATACTGTCCCAGAACTTCTGTCTTGGGGCAGAAGCCTTCACTGACCTTGTGCGGTACAGGAGGAGAAGGATAAAGGGTCTGTTGTCAGGGTTTACAAGGGAAACAATTCAATACAGGATACATAATTTATAAGATTATTTATAATATTCACCCAGAGTCACATGACAAAGAGCACAGGAGATCTGCCTGCACACTAGAGACACAAAGAATCCAGCTGAGAGCCTGTGTCCCAGGGCAGTGTCCTGCAAGAGTCCAGCTGAAGACCTAGAGGCCATGACAGTGCTTTATGAAAGTCTGTATCCAGAATCTAGGAAGGCCCAGAGGTCAGTGGGGGAAGCTAGAAAGTCTGTGCCGGCGGGATGAAGGATCTGTGCCAGCAGGCGGAGGGATCTGAGCTAGAGCCGGGAAGCAACACTCAGAGTAAGAACCAGAGCTCCCCCGAAATGTACTACAGCCATCGCAGTGACAGTGAGGTCCCGAGCTTCTCCGATGATGAGGAAAGCAGAGTTCCCATCAGAAGAGCCAACATGACAAGCTTCTCCAGGAGGCTGAGCTGTGCACCCTCTTGCCTTGCGGAGCCAGGAAGTGATGCTCAAAGTGAGGACCAGGGCTCCCCACAAAGTGAACCATAGCCATTCTCAGCTGCAATGAGGTCCTAAGCTCCTCCTCCGACGAGAACAGCCAAGTTCATCAGGAAAGCCAGCATGACAAGGTCCTCCAGCAGAATGGCCCAAGAGAACCAGCAGCTCCCTAATATCTTCCCAAAGGCTTCCAACAGCTTCTACCAGCTCCCAACAGCCTCGCTCCTTCTTCTCCAGTTCTGCCTCTTATGCTACCAGCAGCAACCCTCAGGTGGCTCCCACACCCAGCACCACGCTGGTTCAGTTGAACTGGAGGTTACAAGTTGCCCATTAGTTAACCCACCACAGCGTCACAGTCCCTGGCTGCCTCTGCCTCCGTCCCTCACCTTCTGGGTGACCTGGGTCCTCTCTCGTTCTTTCCCATTTTGTGTTTACGCTGAAGTCAAGACGCTCTGGCCCTCCTCATCGGCCCTCTCTTGTGTCATTTTGACTGTTAGTTTTTCCTCAGTGAACTCACGTGCCTTAACTTAAAAATGCTTTTCTGGTCACTTCCGAGGATTTGAGAGACGGGCGAAGGTCTTAGCATGTTTTGATCTGCAATCTTGATCTGATTTTCTCATGGTCACTTATAAAACGTATTAGCCCAGTTTAAAGGCAGCACGTTAGTTCACGCGGCAAGTAGCTTTTATTCCTACCATTGAATTTGAGTGGAAATTTATGCTGAGGAAATCAACACTTATTACACTCCTATTGATTAACACCTTTAGTTTGGCGCTTCCAGAGTCCTCAGACGTACTAGTTCTAAAATGGGAAAGCGGAGGCTTGGAGAGGTCAAATAATTTACCCAGATGTGTTCAACAGCAGGAGACTCAGCCGGGATTCATACCTATGTTTTGCCATGACAACAGCTGCCTTCTGTGAACAGATGTAAGGTAACAATAATGAACAATGTCTTCTTGGTGGGATTTCACAAAATACATTTAGCACTCACTAGAAATCGTGAAATCAGTAATTACTGATTATGGTGGATAATTCGGCCACAATCACTGAGCTAACCGCACCATTCAGTTCCATTCTGTTGCCTTGTCCATAAGATATATTCTTGGAGCAATGTGTGAACTGTTGGTGTTTCTTTCAGTAGGCAGCACGCTGCACATATCCGTGAACATCGTACCGTGTTGGAGTTGGAGGTTCTACTTTGAATTGATTTTTCTTACAGCTCTCAGCTGAGGTTTCTTTTCATATAAGCAGTAATTACAGAAATCGGGCGCCTCCGAGGGTAAATGTTGCTATGCTGCGTAGACGTATTATGTGGCATGCTATAATTATTTGTTTGAGTTATTTCACAGAAGCCTTTCTCAGCAATTTATACATGGATTCAAGGTCAGTAAAGGCAGAGTGTAGACAATTTGAGCTTTTGTAAAATCTATACTGTTTTGTTCAAGAAGCATTTTTGGAAAATGTGCCATAATTAACAGTTGGGAAATTTCAAGAAGGATGCAGAAACAAAAATATTTTGAGTTGTCTTGAGAAGCTTTAGGTACACAGTGCCAGAGGATTTAAAAATAAAAATGTTGTCAGAACACATTGGGGTCTTCCAGAAAAGGTGGCTAACATGGGATGGTACCCGAAGCTGTGGTTTTGAGTCCTGGTAGAGATGCCTGACTTATGTTGGGGTTACATCCCAATAAACCCACAATAAGTTGAAGAACCCAGCCTACCAAATGTCATAGCTTGGTCTCACTCACCTTAAACATGCTTTGAACACTTATATTAGGCTACAGTTGGGCAAAGTGATTTAACACAAAGCCTCCTTTATAATAAAGTATAAATTTCTCATGTTCTTTATTGAGTACTGTACCGAAAGTGAAAAACAGAATGCAGTCCTTATTTTCAATGAGAGTCATTGTCAATTACAAAAGAAAACAAACGGCAGCCCACGCTAGCATAAAGTCAGAAAGTCTTGAATTGAACCATGGTAAACTGGAAGCCGTCCGTGTTGTCCTTCCCAGGCTGAAGAGACCTCACTTACCTTGATGTGAGGTGAAGGAAACTACTGCCTACCTCATGTGGTTATAAGCTGTGACGGGTGCTAATTGCACAACCTTCCCTTTGTACTAGTCATTATATGAAGCAGACTTCTGACACCAAACCCAGATGCCTTTCCGTCCCCCGTGTCTGGTTTCCGCCCCACCATCGGAGGTCAGCCTAGGTAGCCCACGCCAGGGGAGCATGCCCAAAGAGAACAGGCTGAAGAACCAGCTCAAAAGGACCTGGAATCCATTGTTGCCTAATTTGGGGCCTATGGTCCAGCTGATGTGGGAATCATTCAGGCAGATGGCTTCATGCTAAAATTTATATTGGGGTGACTCACATAAAAAGAAATTTCTTTGAAGTAGATAGGGCAATAAGGAAAGAGGAAATCACTGACGGTCTGCTTCCTCTTTCTTCTCTTTCTTGTTTAGCAGCTGGTATGAACTCAAATTAGTTTTGTTTCAAGCTTATCGCTTTGAGACTGGGGAGGTGGTGGAATTGGAGAGTCATGGCACCTAATGTTATTTTTGACGATAATTTGACTAAAGAATAAAAAGGTACCCAAAGCAAATTCAGGCTCTGCTATGGCTTGTGTCTGGATGTCCCCCCAAACCTCATGCAGTCATGGGCGGTGGGCTTTTTGGAAGCGGCTGAATTTAGAGCTTGTGATTGGTTCATGGTCTAGTGCTGGGATTGGGGGTGTGAGTGCTACACCGCCTTAGGATGAGTAGCCTGCATACAAAATAAGGGAGGAAAAGAGGCATGCTCCTCCCCTTTTGCTCTTGATGCTTTTGCTGTCTCCCACCACCATGAACTGTTGCCCTCTGCAACACCACCCTGCCTTGGAGCTATCGACTGAAACCTCTGCAAATTGTGAACTAAATGAACTTTTCCTTCCTTGACTTTGAGTGTTGGGTTTTTCATCTCAGCAACGAGAAAAAAGTAAATAAGACAAGCTCCATTATGTTTATTGTGTGCCAACTACATACCAAGGTCTGTGCTAGGGCTATCCCAAATGTTATCTCTATCAGAATTTTCTACCACCCCTCCCTACCTGTATTGGTATCTTTAAATTGTAGGTAGGTGAGGTTAACTCAAACTCGCATGAACCAAAAAGGGAATGTTTTGTTCACGTATGAAAAACCTTAGGGTAGCTTCATATAAAAGTAGATCTAGGTTCTTAACATTACTGAGCTTTTGTGTCATTCCATGTCTCGGCATTGTTTTCCTCTCTGTTGGTTTTATTTCTCATTGTTGTCTTCCTTATGGAAGTTGGCGAGACATCCTACCAGATGAGACATACCAATGGAAGAGTCACTTTTCCCCAAGAATGTTAACAAGTCCCGAGGTTCGAACCTGAATCCGTTAGGATGCTTTTGGACATGAGTAACATAAACGTTGCCCAGAAGAAGCTTACTTTTCTTCCATAGCAGGAAACTGAGGGGTAAAGGCCGTTCCAGAGTTCATTAACTTAGGAGATCAGTGATATCATGCACGTGGCCAACTTCTCCATGGGTCTTTTAGACTTCCCTGTGGATTCAGAGAGGTGCAACAGTGTACAGCATGATGTATACTTCATATGATGATGTCCAAATGCAGATAGGAATAAATTCCCACTTTGTCTTTTCTGTTTAGTGGGCAGGAAACTTCACAAGTGACTCATACATCTCCGGCAGAGTTACATCACACCCTCAGGATTTACCAAGATTTTTCAAGGGGAATACAGTTACCTGGATAGTTTTACTGACCTTTCTTCCTTGGGGCAAGGTGTGCACCCACGTGTGCTGCTGAGTTCACTCAATAACTAAACAAAATAGAGTTGAAATACCCAGGAGGAAGGGGTGGACGGGGACACGGTTATTGTTTTAATACCGAACATATCTGCTATTGTCTCCCTGGGCGGCACCAGCTCATTTACCCATGCCTAACGGATGGGCACAGTGACCAGGCCTCCTCACACGCCTTCTTGTGGCGATGTGGAGGTGGTGGCCATGGTGGGAGGTGGAAGTACTGTGTCAGGGAGCAGAAGACGCACAATCTCCCTTCTACATTTCCTAAGCGAACTCCTCTACTCACAGGGAGCGTGAAAATCCTGTTATAGCCTTGACTGAATTTTAGTTAAAAAATAAGTCTTACTCCAAGATTTTGGGTAGTTTAAAAATATTTTTCATAGAAAGAGACCTAGGTGGTCAAGGCTACAGGAAAACATATGTCAAACAGGATCTCTCATTGCAGGAGAGATAATGGAAACTGCTCAGTGGAACAGTGGTATTATAGACCATCTGTGGGAGCATGAAAATATTTGTTAGTGAGAGTCATTTATGGTGATGATACTGGGTGTCATAAAATTTCACTGTTATTCTGCTTCTTCCCTTTAGTATATTGTTTGTAAAGCTTCCTTTTAAGGATCCTCTATTTAAATGTGAATGATATAAGAGACAGTAACTTGCTATTGGGCATAGACATAAAAACTCACGGGGTGAGTCTCACCACGTTTTGACTGATGGGCTAAACATTTCGTCCATGACATTTTCTACACCTGGGCACACCCATGAGTCCCACCATTTGGGAGGATCAAGCAAGTTCAGGGCCAGCCTGGGCTACAGAGTGAGTTCAAGGCCAGCTTGAAGCACGTAATGAGACCCTATTTTAAAAAACAAAACAAAGCCAGATGTGGTGGTGCACGCCTATAATCTCAGCACTCAGGAGGCTGAGGCAGGAAGATCACTGTGAGTTCAAGGCCAGCTTGAACTACATAGTGAGACTGTGTCTCAAATTATTTTTTTTTTTAACAAAACAAAAAGTGTAACAGTTCCTGTTCTCTAATAAGGACTCATTTTTTTCTTTCTTTTTTTGTGGTCTTTTTGAGACGGGGTTTTCTATGCGGTTCAGGCTGGGCTTGAACTCACCATGTAGCCCAGGCTGGCTTTAAACTCACAGCAATGCTCCTGCCTCAGCCTCCTGAGTGCTGGGATTACCGTCATGTGCCACCATGCCTGGCTCAAGGACTAATTTTCAAGACCCTTGGTTACCTGCCTCCCGTTGGCTTTCCAGTCTTAGGTAACACCCGTGTTCTCTATCCTAAGCTCTCTGAGCTTCCCATTCCACCAGCAGGCCCTGTCTCTGTGCTGAGCCCCTCCCGAGCTCCTGACTTGGGGTGCACATGTCCTCTCCACAGAGCCCTCTCTGCTCGTCCAAGTCCTGTTCATCTCTCTAGATCAAGCTCCCTTTCCTCACCTGTGCCCGTGTTTAGCCTGCCAGGGCAGTTTTGCATATAAGACAGTCCATGCTTCTTTGTTTATTCCTCCAGGTGCAGTGATCCCTTACCTGTCATGGGGTTACAGTCCAGAGACCCCCACGATAGGTGAAAATCCGAGAAGCAGCGGCGTTATATTTGTTTTATTGTTTATATATATTTTAAGGCTTTATAAGCCCTTCCCACACTCCTATAAACCTTTCCCACACTCTTATAAACACTTCATATCCTCTTAAAAACTTTCTACACTCTTAAACCTACTTAATTTTAACACGTAAAATTCTATATGGGCAGAGTGCGGGAGAGCAAACAGACTGATGCTACTGTCACTGAACCAATCAGTTCCCAGGATACAGAACACAGTGCCATGGTTGGTTGCCTTCCATTCCATCAGCCAGTAGTGGGCCCTGTATAATCTCACACTGGCAAGCTTGCGCAGGCGATAGTGGCGTAGTGCATTTCCATTGTGTACAGTACGGTATCTACTGTTATTTTATTTCAGTTTAATATTCTTTTAATATGTTTGAGTTAACATTTTTATTATTTTTATATTGATTTAAATTTTTTAGAAAAAATAATTAAAATCCTAAATGCTATATAAATATCTATCTAAGCAAAATCCCAGGGTGTAGCAAAAACATCATGATACAGAATTAGACATATTGTTTTAAAAGACCTGTGATACAGTGAAGCCGCGATAAGTGAACCGTGCTATAGCGAGGGATGATGTGTGTCTTGTCCTCATACGGTCTCTCAGAATTACAGCAGCTGTCCTTGTGTGGCTCAGGTATTTCTCGAAGCCTCAAATGGCCAAAGGAGAGCTGAACTTGGTGTCTCTGAGGCATCTCAACTCCATATGTCTGAAGTGGTACCTGTTTTCTGTTTCTCTCTGCTGCTGTAACCTGCTCCTGTTCCCATAATCCATTTCAGTAAGTTCCTATGCGAAGCCAAGCTGGTGCTGTCAGATTCATTCCGAGTTTTGTCCTTTCTTTCAAAAACTCATCCAGGCAACATGTCCTGTCTGTTCAGCATCTAAACACATCTGGGACCCTCTTTCCCACTTTGAACAGCACTGGCTCAATTTAAGCCTTTGCCATCCTTTGCTTAGACCATTGCAATGGGCTTCCAAAAGCACCCGGCTGCTTTCAATCCATCATGCCTACTGTTGTGTAGGGCAGAGTTTGTGCCACGCTTCTGCTAAAAAACCTTCAATCATTTCCACTTTTCTGCTAGGGAAAAAAATCAGACTTCCAGCATACCTCCTAAAGGCATTAGTCATTCAGTTAAGGCTAATTCCCCAGATCTTTAGCCTTGTGTTCCGCATTTCCCGACAAAGAGTCCTGATGCCAACCAGACTGAGCTCCTGGTGGTCATATGGACACCTGCGCTCATTCAGTTAATCGAACTTGGATTTGGCATCTGGCGTTACCCGGTCCTATGCCAAATACCCCATTTTAAAAAATTAATGTTATGGGTACATTTTTGGCATATAATGATCACATTCATCATAAAGAATATGTATCTTTCCCTGATACATCTTCATTCTTTTTCCCCATCCCCCTCACTTCTCAATCCTTCTTCCCACCTCTATTTACAAAACTTTGTTTCTGTTATTTTCCTTTCATTTATTTTTAAGTCCTTATTCCCTTCCTTCCCGCTGCCCTGTGCCCTCACCCCCTGGAGCATCTTCTTCCTACTTTCCAATATCTGTGCTCCTTATGGCTTCCTCTGGGTTTCCTACACAAGAGAAACAAAGCCATATTTAAACATTTCAAATTACATTCTCCAGGTACATCATTTACTTCAAAATGGCTCGAATGTATCCTTCTATATAGCATAGTAGTATTCCAGTGTATATAAAAACTACATTTCCTTTATTCATTCATCTGTTGACGGGCATGTGTACTGTTTCCAAGATTTAATTATTATGAATGGTGCTGCTAGAAAATGGGTGTGCATGTATCCGTGTGGTGTGATGCTTTCAACACTGTTGGGAAGATTCCTAGAAGAGGACCAGCTGGGTCAAGTGGAACCTCTAATCCTGGTTTTTTGAGGAATCTCCACACTGATTTCCAGAGTGCTTGTACACGTCTACACACTCACTAACAGTGGAGAAGGGTTCCCTTCTCCCCACAGCCCCGCCAGCATCTGTTGTCAGTTGCTTTCTTGACGACAGTCATTCTTTTTGGGTGAGATGGAATCTCGGTGTTGTTTTAATTTGCATCTCTTGAATGACCAGTGATGTCGAACATTTTTTCATATGTATATTTGCTGTTTCTACTTCTTCATCTGAGAAGTATCTATTCATTTCAGATGCCCATTTTTGGACTGGGTCTTTTACATTGGGAGGGGTTGATTGTTTTGAGTTCTTTATGTATTCTAGATATTAGTCTTTTGTCTGAGGAATAGCTGGTAAGATTTTTCTACCGTTCTCTGGCTTGTCTCTTCTAAATACCTCATATTACTTTAATTGTATGTTTATGTGTTTCTTCCCTGCATTGGGTAGGGAGGATTTGTCTCTTAATGTCCAGTACAAATTAGAAATTCGATAAATAATGGCTGAATGAAGCAGTGAGGATGTGCAAATTGTGTAAAGATAGAGTTACATAACTTCAAATCTCTCATAAAGGAAGCACAACATGCATTGAAAATATACTTTTTATTTGATGGCCTGTTCACCAATGCTCAAACTGAGGTATCTGATATGTTGCCAATTTTGAGAAAAAAATAGGCTTAGGATCCATCCCTGTCTTTACTTTTACTAAATGCATTACTGACTAGAATTTGGAGCTTTGTTTCTGGACTGATGCATCCCCCGGTCCCTTGATGGGTGGACCTCAGACTATTTTGAGGGAGATGATTGCTGATATACTCTGATGTGTGGTCCCCTTGGATATATTCTGTGAGAGACTATGTGCTGAGGAATCCATTGTATCATAATTTAATTGAAAACAGTCTCCTTCTTAGGTATACATAGAATGCACTTCAGATATATGATGACATCTTAGATTTGATGAGATACGGTAAATTGGAATTTCTAGGGGGGACAACTCATCAAGGATATTGCTTAAAGCACTCCAAGTGAGCCTGATGTGCACACTGATAGTTGGGGATTCTATATTAGGGGTCTTTCTTTGGTGAGGGTGAATTAAGGAGACACTTTTACATCTACCTTTGAACCTTCAGCACAGTGCCTGGGCCATGGTAAACTCCAACCCTCATCTGCTGAACCAAATGGAATTATTAAAGGCCTTGGAATTATTAAAGGAGAAATGGTCAAAACTGAGATGATCTACTAACTCTCCCAAGAGACAAATAGGAATTTTCCAGGTGGAAAAGAAGAGTCTCAGAGAAGGCCGTGTACAAAGGCAGGGAAATGTGAAACCCAAACTGTATCTACAGAAAGGCAAGTGGTGGTTCTGCTGGGACTGGGTGGGGCTGGGTAGTGGGCAGAGACAAAGCAATCTGGGAAAGAGATCACACTACTCTTTAACCCAGTCCTTGTTGGTACTGACTTGAAAGGAGACCAATGGGGAGTTAGGAATTCAGATCCAATTTGATTGCTAACCTCTGGTCAAAATTCTGAGCAGCCCCAGGATTCCTTCCACCACCTCCCACTTTGGTTTTGTTGGGGTTTTGTTTTCGTATGAGGCACCTGTGGCCTTCATGGTATTGCTTGCTGGCCCAGAAGTCACACAGTCTTCCTTCCTTTTCTATTTTTGACCTCACTTTCACCCATAGTATTGCTAGTGCTTCACTGATCTATCACTTTACATCTGCTTCACACTTGCACACCCCCAGGGGGCGCCACCCGCACTGCAGTGGCTGTGAATGGTGCCAGTTCTACCTAGCTCAGCAGCCCTCAGGGCACCAGGCAGTAGTGCTGGTCAGAGTTGGGGCTTTGGAGCAAAGCTGTAACTTGGAATACTGTCTCTGCTATTTACAAGCTGTGTGAACAGGACAAATGGTCTACTGCTTGTGCCTGTTTTCTCCTGGGCTAAACAGGATGATAATGGAAACTTTCTCACTGCATTGTTATGTGGATAAATGGTTTAATGTAGGAAACTTCTGAAATAGTTTGGACAGGTGTCCCTGAAAGGCCCATGTGTGAAGAGGCTTGGTCCCTGGCCCTTGGCATTATGGGGAGGTGGTGGGAACTTTAAGAGTCGGGGCATAGTGGGCCTCCTGGTCACCGCAGGTGCCCTTGAAGGGAATACTTGGAACTCAGCCCTTTCCTGTTTTTTTCCTTGCTTCCCGGACACCAGGCAGAGAGCAGCTTGTCCCACCATTCACTCCCTGCATGATATATGCTCATGTCAAAGGCCAAAAGCAACAGCCAATGGATGATGGACTCCAAAACTGTGAGCAAGATAACCTTTTCTCTTTATAAGCTGATTATCTCAGGTGTTTATGATAGTAACTAGAAACTGATTAATATACATAGTAAATACTCCAAAACCTTAACTAATTTTATTTACTTGGCCCTTTATCACATGTAATTTCATGCTTCTAAGACTTGCTTGCTATTTGTGAGTCTGTTATTATGATTTGGCTGGCTAAAAAGAGGAAGGATAGCAGCAAAGCTGTGCTAGTAATTTAGTAGCAATGTTTGTTTCAGATTTAATTATGTTCTCAAATTTTGAAGTTACCTGTGATTTTGATAGTAGTTTCTGTTGCACTGTATTCTGTTTGGCAGAATGTGATGGAATTTACAGGAGGGTGGAAATTAATCTGATGGAAGCTGTTTCATTATTATACATCAGGGGCTGGGGATTTAGCTCAGCGGCAAAGCGCCTGCCTGGCAAGCGCAAGGTCGTGAGTTCGGTTCCTGGTACCGGAGAAAAAAAAAAAAAAAAAAAAAAGCTCACTCATTATTATACATCAGCATTCTCTGGAACATTTCCACTTAATGATCCACCAACATTAATCTAGAATGTTGGTGGAACTACACTGTTCTCTACCTGAGAATTGGACCCTTCATCTCTGATCAACATTATGGATTTTATTTTTAAGTGGATTAGCTTTAGGTTCTGCCCCACTGTACCAAACACAAGCTTAATGGTGCTTGCCTATGCCCCATGTAATCAGCAACACTGAAGAAGGAATTAGTTCAATTTTGGAAACTTCTTGTGTCATATTTAACTTTTGGAACTTACCTGAAGCAAACCCAGTGAGGTCTCCACAGACCACATTTTATAAGCAGCTTGTGGCAAAGAGGGCTGGCTCAGATTTTTAAGTTAATATTAATTATGGAATGATGTCAGAGGGAGCACACTGAATGTCTTTAACCCATTTTTAAAAAGCAGGTCAACTTTGGTATCTGGAGGATAACTTATAATTTGGTTCAAAATAATTGAAGAAATCTGACATGAAATGTGATAAAGGGGTCAAGGCTACTGTAAGTTAAGAATTCTGAAATAGATTCATGTAGCCCAAGGCACTTGTCAGTTGTCTATTTTAGTCAAGTCCAAGAGGGTACCTGGGCTTTTGTTTTTCCAGAGTTTCTCTTTGTTTTATTAAAAGAAGGTTGTTCTCATTTCTTAGATGAAGAAATACAAATGGCAAATAAATATATGAAAAAGTGTTCAACATCATTGGTCATTTGAGAAATGCAAATTAAAACAACACTGAGATTCCATCTCACCCCAGAAAGAATGGCCATCAAAAAAAGTCAGCCAATAACAAATGCTGGAGGGGCTGTGGAAAAAGGAATCCTTTTCCCCTGTTGGTGGGAGTGTAGACTGGTACAACCACTATGGAAATCAATGTGGAGATTCTTGAGAAAACTAGGATTACAGGTCTTATTCAACCAAGCTATTCCCCTTCTGAGTATTTTTCCAGAAGAACTGAAAACATCATACCACAGCAATATCTGTGCACCCATGTTTATAGCAGCATAATTTGTCATAGCTAAATCTTGGAAACAACCCAGATGCCCATCCACTGAGGAGTAGATAAAAAAGATGTGGTATTTTTATACAATAGAGTATTAATCAGCTATAAAAAAGATAAACTAAGGCTTTTATAGATAAAATAGATGCAACTAGAGACCATACTCATAAGTGAAATAAATCAGACTCATATGTGTAAACATCATATTGTCTCCCTAGTGTAAGAACCTGAAAGAGTAAATAAAACCTGAAAGGTACAACAGATATTGTGAAAGGGAAAGAAATTGCTCAAAGGGAAGGAACAACTGGGATGAGGGAAAGGAGAAAAGAAATAACGAAAGAAAGGAAAAAAATATATGTATATACAAGGATAGCTAGGATAATTATATTGCTGAAGTCTATTGGTTTATTGAAAGGAACAGTTAATGCTTAAATCTTTGTGTTTTTTTTTGACCAATTTTGCATGCTTATATCTGGGAATCTGGATAACTAATTTGAAGACAACAATATGCAGTGTAACAACCATGGCTGAATTTCTACCATCTTGATTAGTGAAACTATTGTTTCTAATGATTTTTCAAATTTTTAAAATTCTCTTTAATGGTTTGATTAATCTTACATTCTCACATCTGGAAATCTGAGCAACTTTGTTGAAGATAACAATATGTAATATAACAACCATTGTTAATTCCTAGTATTTTGTTTCAAAATTCTGTATCGTTCTTACTGCTTTTGTGTTGTTGTGTTTTTATCTTTGTTGTTGTTGCTTTATTTTTTCTCTTTAAAATAAAAAAAACTAAAAAAAAAGAAGGCTGTTGTGCATTTTTCTTGGTATTTCCTTAGAAAGACACAAAAAGCCAGTTGTTTCTCTCCCATGACAAGTGAGGCTTGCTGAATCCCCCTGGAGGGGACGCAGAATATGGAGCTCACCACTTCAAGGAAGAAGCAAGGAGAGAGGTGAAGGGAGAGCAGCTTACGTAGTGTTCCCCGGAAGTGGGCTCAGAGAGGGGTCACAAGCAAACGACATACTCCAGACAGGAGCCAGTGAGGGGGTGGGGCGTGCAGCACATGGTAGGGGTGCCCAGGATAGAGTCCTCCAGACCTCAGGGGGCTCTGGAGTAAGGGTTATGGCCCAGAGTTGTCCCAAAGGGAGGGGAGGCTTTCATTCTCTTACCCCGTTAACCACTGGGTAGGGATCATGGAGAAAGAGGCCCGACTTTGGGAATATAAATTACCAGGCTCTTAGTGTTTACATTTGTAGGTAAACCAGACTCTGGTAGCACAATTTAAAAGATCCTCAGGTGTCGACTGTTGACAATGAAACCCTGTGGGATTCAGGGCCCCATTAAATGGTGGAAAGGGGCCCCAGGAGACCTTGGCAGAGCACTGAGCTTGTCCGCCACAGAGAAGAGCACATGGTGAGCAGAAAGGCAGATGCTAAGTATCCTTTGTTTTCTGTCTGCCTCTCCACCTTTTGGGCCAAGATTCGGTGGGATATGGCTCTAGTACCATCTGGATATAACGAAGACACACAATCCTCCCCAGACAGGAGTAAGAACAGGGTCATTTGATGGAGGTGGCCTGGAGTTCATAACTGACCTCTGTTGTGTTCCACGCAGAAGAAAAGATGTGTAGATATTTCCCTACACAGTTGGATTACCCTGGTCTGGGCCAAATTGGGAGCTGGGGAGCCCCTAGAACCACATCATTGCCCCAGTGAGAATCAAGATGAAAAACCCAGGGCAGTGAGCCAGAGAAGGATCAACGATCCCAAGGCCAGGGGCATGGAGACATAGGTGAAGTGGGTCTTTGGTGGAAGATGCCAATAGACTATCAAGAATCCAAGCTGGAGGCCGTAGTTTGGATCTGAAATGTCCCCCAGAGGTCCATGTGCTGTAGGCTTGGTTGCCAGCCTCTGGTGCTATCAGGAGGTGGTGGGACCTTTAACAGGTGGGACCTACTGGACGGAAGTTAGGGCCCTGGAAGTGTGTGCTTGTAGGGGTATTGGAACGCTGGACTCTTCCTGTCTCTCTTTTTGCTTCTCTGCTGCTATTAGGCTAATACACTTCCCTGTCTTGGGGTCCCACCATGATGTTCTGTTCTGCCACAGGCCCAAGATCAATGAGACAAACCTACCATAGACTAAGACCTCTGAAACCGTGAGCCAACATCAACCTTTCCTCCTTCTAAACTGACTTATCTCAGGTACTTGTCACAGTGACAGAAAGCTGACTAATACACTGGATGGACCAGGCCTGTTTCATTCCTTGTGCTCTTGCCTCTCTTCAGGGGTTTCTGTTTGGGAAAGCTCTATAAAAATGAAACTTACTTAGATCAGTTAAATTTATTGGAGTTTATTTGAGCTAAGCAGAACAAAAACATGACTTGTGAATTGGGCAGCTCCCAGAACAAGAGCAGGCACTGAGAATTCCAGGCAACAGCAGGATCAGACAGCTTTGTAGAAAAACAGAGATGAGAAGTAGAAAGCATCTTAATGGGAGACAGTCTAGTTAATGAGCCAGTCAGCTGGTTAGAGCTTACCTGTTAATTGTTCACAGCCTCGTTGGTTAATTACCTCAAGGTCCTTCTGCAATCGCCTGATGCTCAGTTACTGTGATGAAACTCTCTTTTGGTCTACTGGGCCCAGTGCAGTGCCCAGTCCAAATTTAAGGTCTCCTGCAAAATTTCATTCAGCAGTTTTATGTTTGAGAATAAGGGCCAGTAGAGCCTGGAGTAGAGGAGTCAAGGAGGCAAGCCTTTTGGCCTAGTTCTGTGCTCTAAATTTAAGGGCGAGAGATAAAGACCTTGAAAATCAGAGGAGGGAAGGAGGTAGACCAGGGCTGTGTGCAGAAGCCCCACCTGGGTGCAGAGTGAAAGTTCATCTGGCCATAGGCTCCCGTCGTCTGCATGGCCTCAGGAGCTGGTGGAGAGACACAGGCCCAGGAGGTGACGGTAAGTGTGCAAAGCTGTAGATGAGGTGAATGTCAGTGTCTCCCAGGTCTTTTCGCAGAGCTTTCCTCTTGACTTTGGCTGTCTTAATTTTACAACCCAGATTAAACCATTATTTACATTTCGGTATGAACCCTTCTCACCTTTTTATCAATACATAAGTACTGAAAAAATACTTATATGTACTTACTTTGTTTGCACTTTAACAGAAAATGCTTGGGGAAAATTCTCAGACAAAGAAATGAATGTGGCCCAGTGACACCGTGTTATCTCCTCTGCTTACATGGACTGTGTCCTGAATAGGGGCAGGATGAACCTGGTAAACACACTGAGGTTCTTGGTTATTCTTTTAAAAATCAGAGTCTGAGGTTTTTAGCTAGCCTGCAGCTAGTACTTTGACAGGTTAGGTTTTAGGCTTGGAGACTCTGACAGAAGGCATTAAAAACAAAACTAAAACTAAAACAAAAACCACAAACCACAGGAAAAATAAAGGGTAACCAAATTTGGTGCCACCCCAGATGGGGCTTCTAGGGGTGGCACAGGAATCTGAGTCAGCAGTTCACTGGTAGCTGAGGATCACTGGGCTTCGGTTCCCATAGTAAGGGCTTTTAAGTCTTAAAGGTTTGGAAACTCTAGGGCAGCGATGGTGAACCTTTCAGAGCTTTCAATGATAGTAAACAACCTGCTGCAGCACGCATACTACAGTTCACCGCTGCTCTAGGGCGGTGCTCAGACATTAGGTTTCAGAATTGACTGTGTTCAAATAAGAGGCAGATTATGTACCACAGAGCGGGTTTTCTAGGAAGGAGGCTCTAGAATGGAGTGTAGTGAGCAGAACGCTGATTGGGAAGTGCTCCAGAGAGGAACACACTGGAAGGGAGGAGCGGAAAGCAGGACCGAGCAGCAGAAGAAGTTGGGTTGTAGTGCATGCCTAATGGCCTCTACTGCCTGCCCCAGGGTGCAGTGTGGTCCTGCATTGGGCTTAGATGGCTTGGCCTTCCTCTCCCTTTTACCTCTTCCTCAGGCCCTTGGATGTGGTCTGTCTCAAAAGAGTGTGACCTTGGGGAAGGCAGCTCTGCAGCCAGGACAAGCCCGGAAGGAACTCACAGCTGCTAGGGACAAGTGGTTCCACCAATGGGAAGCTAGACAATCTATTGGAGTGCGCTATGGTATGTAGGTAGCCTAAGACAGCCTGGCAAGCTGGGGAAAGTAGTGACCTCAGGTGCATAGTGCAGGCTATGGCCAAAGTTATTCAAATGTAATTTCTGGAAGTACTGTGCTTGCCAAGCAAAACCCATGTTAGGGCAGTCATGGCAAACTTTTCAGAGTTTTCAGTGATAACAAACGCTGGCTGTGGCATGCAGGCCATAGGTTTGCCACCACTGTTTTAGGACATACTACTATGGATGTGGTATTCTCTTTAGAACCTCTCTGCTCTAGGGGGAATTCAGTGTCTGAGATCCAGCAGTGACTTACTAACTGCTTATGACACAGACTTGTGATGATGACAGAATCTCTGTATGCTTCAGTGGCTCATCTAAAAAATATAAATAGGGATAATAGTTCTATCTAGCTTGAAGAATTACTGTGAGAATTAAGTGAGGTATACCATGTAAAATGTCAAGCACAATGCTAGTACACTGTTAGCACACAATCAATGTGAGCTGCTCTTACAGTAATTATGGCAGTTGTTATTACCTTCAGATTATCAGAAGCTGCTGGAGTTGATCACTTTGGTCCCCAAGTCTCAGTCTTCTGGGCTATCTTCCCTGGCCTCACAGCCTTTCCACTGACTACTGGATTTTTTCATTGGATTCCAACATCAAGGACTCCTAAAATTTTATCTTTTCCCAACTCTCTGGCCCCATATGCATACCTTCCACAGTAGATTCTACTCATGTATTTCAGAATCATTCAGACTGAACCTGTGGAGCTTTCTTTTGCGCCTCCTGACTTTCCCTTTCTTCCCAGATTCTGTTAGCCACAGAGCTACCTTATGGGCTTTATGTTCTGGAGAATTTCTCAAACTGTCCTCTCTCTCACCTTACTTCAGCTCTCCTCCCTGTGCCCACTCCCATGCGCACATACGTGTGTGTGTGTTTGTGTGTGTGTGTGTGATACTGAACCCAAGGCCTTTGCATGCAGGGCAGTTGCACTCCCCTGAGCTCCAGCTCCATGTTCTGCATTCACTTGTGATGAGGTGGATTCTGTTTTACAGATGGCTGCTGAGAAGACTTTTCCAAACTACATCTAGATCACGTTATTCCTCAATTTAAGTCCTTCCCAGGTTGTTGTTTCCAGCAGGAGTGCTGAACTCCTCAGACATTTTTGTGTAATCTTGGCTCTGCCCTACACTGTAAGCCCCATCTTTTCCTACCTCCACCCCATCCCTGACTACAGTGCTGATGTGTCTGTATTTCCATTTACGTGCCAGGCTGTCCCTCAGTTCTGTGTCTTTCTCTGCATGATTGCTTTTGTCTGTCAGACTTACCTCAGCCCTGTCCATTTCCCTGAAGAGTGTTTATTGGTTCATGAACTCTTGGTTTACAGATCACCTCCCTGGGATGTGTTCTAAAGTCCGTTTAGACCTCAGCATTCTCTTTTTTACAAGTATCCATTATTCATTTATTTTAAATTTCTTTTTTTTCCCAACAAACACAATGTTCTCATGATATGCCAGGCAATCTCATTAGTGCAGGTAGCATTTTAAATTATTTCTTACAAGTCTAGCTGATAAACTTTTTTGCCATTTTTTTCTTAGTTTAATTTTATTTTTAATTGGCATATAGTTATACATATCTATGGAGTTCAGTGTGATATTTTGATAGACATACACACTGTGTGATTGTCAAGCCAGGCTAATTAACATATCCATCACCTCCAACATTTTGTTTGTTGTGAAAACATTCTGTATTTTTCAGCGTTGCTGTTACCAGGGCAGAATTTAAAGGAGGGGAGGTGTAATTTGGCTCACGGTTTCAAAGCATTCGGTTCATGGTTAGTTCAGTTCTTGTCTACAAGGCCAGAGCATCATGGTAGATGGGCATGGTGGAGAAGCACTGCTCACTTCCTGGTGCCCAGGAAGCAGAGTGAAGGGAAGGAGTACCAGTGGGAGATACACCCTCTAAAGGCACACCCTCAGGGGCCTACCTCTTCCAACTGGGCCCCACCTCCTTGCAGCACATTCAGCTATGAATTTTCCTGTATAGCACCCTCATGATCCACTACCTCTTTAAGAGCCTCTTAATCCAATCAAGTTGACAGTTAAGATTAACTGGCACACATTTACAATCCTCTTTTCTAGTTTTTAAAGACATGTTATTTATTGTTGTTGTTAATGTGACCACCCTAATGAATAATAGGGCACCAGAATTTAGTCCCCCTATTTAACTATAATTTTTTACCCATTGACCGGTCCCCGAACCTCCCCTACCCCTGCAAATTTTTGGCTATCACCACTCTACTCTACTCTATGAGTTCAACTTTGTGACTTCTACTAAGTAAGATCATGTGGCCTTTGTCTTTCTGTGTCTGGGTTATTTCTCTTAACTGGGGCAGCGCTTTCTTATTTTATAATTTGGTACTGTATCTAGCACAGTGCCTGGCATGTAGTTTCTATAAATGCTCTTCACATAAATGAAGATACCACGGTATTATTGCCTAAATGGAAAATTAGGATATATGGTCTGGCAAAGCATTTGTTCTTATTAGTGAATGTATTTATATAGAATCTCATATAAATAACCTCTGATTGCCCTTTTAGCTATGTGAAACCAATGAAAGTACATATGTTTAGACACATTCTCAAAAGTAGTTGACTGATTATGGAGTCAGTCTCTGTAGGCTTCTTTGGGGTTTCCTTGGGACTGTGGTTTTCTGTGAGTTCATGATTATGAGGCACCTTTCTCCTTAGAGTCTTGTTCCTTTAAAGGACTTAAATCCATCCTGGTCTGGAGGCTGGAGATCTGACAGTAGAGTCACCAATCTCAAATATGGGTTTCAGGAACCAACAATGATGTCCTACCATTTCATAGCAGGCCAATTCTATATAAAAATACCTTTCTCTTCCTCTTACTTCCCCTTTCATTCCTGCTGTCTTTTAACTTGTCTCTTTATGTCCCGGATATTATAAGAGCTGCTTTCATCCAGGGTTTGCTTGGGGCCTGTAAACTGGTGGCCTTTGAGGAGAGGCATCAGCGCTGGAAAGGAGCTCTGTTGGTGTTCTGAGGCCCTCTGGCCTAAACTCAGCACACAGAGAGGTCAAAGTGGGTCCTGCCTGGGGGCACTCGAGAGACACTGCCTCACTCCCTCAGCGGTCACGGTCCCAGACCGAGGCACTTGGAGTGGTTCATTTCACCTGTGAGCTCTGCACTTCTGGAATGGGAGTGTGGCATGAAGCCAGCCCGTTGGTAGGCGGTAACGTGCAAGTTCCTAGGAAAACATCCTAGTCGTCCCTAAA
The DNA here is from genome assembly GCF_000276665.1 of Chinchilla lanigera. Lineage (NCBI taxonomy): Eukaryota > Metazoa > Chordata > Mammalia > Rodentia > Chinchillidae > Chinchilla > Chinchilla lanigera. Next base: position 6,245,654 of record NW_004955444.1, on the reverse strand, counting down.
TTCTAGCTACGCCCCACCCCCACTATCAATATGGAAAGATACAGAGCCTAGAGATTGCTCCTAATGGTGCATAACTAATTTGTGATTAAAATAACTTTGAAAGGACAAAGAGATAAGATGACATTTGCATACAAATTTTCCTGGGCTGGGGAAATATACTAGACATGCAGTTTATGTAAGGGAAGAACATACCTCTCTCCCTGTTACAGTCCCTGTTGTTTTTAGAAAATAGCTAGGCTTTCTTTGATGGACAGACGATGGATTCATGTCTTATCTCTAGTGCTGGAATCAAAGCTGAGTCCTGTCTATTGTAGCTGAAAATGAGTAACTTCATTGTATGGTGACCTGGTGATCTTTTTCACAGACGCTGATCACTTCTGACCAGTTCACTTCAGACCAAAAATCTGTTGTGTTTGTCTCTGATTTTAAAGCTTTCTCTTGTTTGGGAACATTAAAAGCTATATTAAATTTTTATGAATTTAAATAGCTTAGAAATAATATTTTCTAGACTCGCATTTCTTCTAGGAAACCTTTCTATCATTTTATTTAAGGGGAATAGAATGAGATAAATTCATTATATTGCCCTGTGTGACGCAGGATTTTTGTTTGAAATATGTCTTTGAATGATAATAGATGAATATACTATGAATACATAAGATGAAATCACAGACAGTGAAAGTCACCCTGTCTTTCCACATATCTGGAATTATCTCCTCCTCATCAATTCATTATCCCCAAATCCTTCCAAAATGTTTTTCCATTACAAAGGATGTGCAGTGAATACCTTTGTATATTATGTTATTTTAAAGCCGAATCCTTTTCATTCTTTTTCTCTTTTTTCCACAAGATGGGGTTGTACATAGCTAGGATAATCTTTACTTCCTTTTAGCCAACAAGAATGGGCCAGTGCATCTGGCCTGCCTCCTGGAGAGGTGGATCCCTCGCACATGACGTGAGAACTGATATCATTTACTACTGCCTCCCTTGCTTCTCCTTGGTGCTATTCCTGATACACAAGGCTTGCTCTTAAGAGGAGTTAGTGGCTTTTCTCCCCCAGTGGTGTGTTGCCTACTTTGCAGTCTCTCCTCTGCCACTGTTGCTGAGATTCGTAGTCACTTGTGCTCTCACAGCAACTTGCAGCACCTTGTGTGCTACTCCCTGCATCTACAGGCCCTCCTCATACTTTGCACTTGGGGGCTTATGCATGTCTTCCAGTTTCATCAAACATGTGGTTTGATTTATGTTTCCTATTGGCTTTGCTCGGGGGCACTTCCAAGAGAAGAAGGGGCAGTGTCAGCTTTATGATGTCATTTTAAACCTGGACAGTCCCTTCAATTTTTAAAAATATTTGTGTGGCAATTGTCACTGGTTATTTTTAACCACATGCTGAATCTAGGAGGCTCATGGAACCCAATTTGGGATTTACTTTAAATGATATGAAGTTTGCAATTTTATAGTAAAAAAATGTTTTAGAAGATAAGCAATTACATATGGCTTGACCTAATGCACTAAGAATCTATTCACTACAGGAAACAGAGCTCTGCTAAACACAAAATGCAGTGACCGAAGCCCTCGGTGCCTGACCTGGGTGCCATCAGGATCCCAGTCACCGATGCGCAATGTTCTGCCTCCTATTTGAATGCTCAGGCCTAGTTCAAAATGTCTTGAAGTAGAGGGTAGGGTAAAAATTCTTGACAGGAATTTTTAAAGGTAAGCAACTATGTCAACACTACAGTTCATCTTTTCTTTGATATCTTTCAATGCCAGCAATTGCATATTTTATAGTGAGCTTGCAAATTGTTTGTTTCCACATGGTAGCATTCCCTAAATCAGAGTATGACCCTACTAAAAATAGTTAAGTAACAAGTACCTAAGTACCAGAGTGGGCTGCCCCATTGTCTGTGGGTTTGTGCTACAGGGATAGCAGCAGTGGTCTGTGCTCTCCCCGAATCCCCTCAGCACCACTGTCCTCAGCGGGCAGCCGCTTCATGCCTGCAGCTCTCTGTGGGTGGCATTTCTCTGGCTACAGGAGCATGCTTGGCCCATGCCAAGGGCTGCCAGTAGTGCTAAAGTTAACACAGCCAGGAGTAGCCCTCAGAGAGTAGCAGAGAAGAGCTAATAGGTAAAGACCCCAGCTTCCTTGCCACTCTGATGGAACCCCCTGGGGTGAGTTCGATGAATTTTCCCAGAGTTTCAAAAATGGGACTGAGCGCCACTTGCCTGTGGGGGTAATCAGTCCATCAACATATAATTTTAGCTTTCTTTTCTTCTCTGTCTCATTTTTCCCACCCCTTTCACAAATAAACTCCTTATACTCAATTCTCGTCTCAGGCTTTTCTCTTAGGAAATTCCAGTTTCAGACTGTGTGTATCAGGAGTGGTCCTAGAGAACAGGTCTTTAGGATGAAATTGAGAAGACGGACCATTCTCTGGCTGGAAGGTAAGCTGGAGCTCATTGCTGAGGTTCTGTACAGTAACCGCTGGTGTCCTGTGGGATTGCACCTCTAACACTCTCTCCTCAGGGCTGGGGGTTGGAGTGAGGGGAGACGTTGGCTTATAGAATAGTCCTAGTGCTGAAAGATGTTCACACTGATTATTAATGGACTATAGAATTGGCTGGCTTATATTAATGGCCATAGAAACCCTGAGGGAAGTAAATGACATATCCAGATCAGACAACTATCAACTCAGGACAGAGTGTAAAAATGATATCGTTCATTATCTCCCTAAGCAGGAAGGCAGACCAGGTTAAAAGCAAGGACAAGGTTTGGTTGTAAGTGTGATAGTCACAAAGGGGGCTGAACGCCCCACAAAAAAGTAGGATTATGAACTGTGGGATAAGCAATCCCTTAACTGCTTGATCCTGACTGGAGTGTTGGGTTGCCAGAACTGCTGCAACACGTTACCACCGGTTCTGTGGCTTAAAAGAAATGTGTTCTTTCACAGTTCTGGAGGCCGGAAGTCTGCAATCCAGGTGTCAGCAGAGTTGCTTCCTACTTGGAGGCTCTGAGGGAGAATCTGTTCCATGTCTGTCTCCAAGCTTCTGGGGGTTACTGGCATTCTTCAGCTTGAGGTGCATCACTGTTCTTTGCATCTGTTGTCATACGGCGTCCTCCCTCGTGTCTGTGTGTTTTCATATAAGGACACCGGAATGACCCAGCTTCACTTGATTACATCGACAAAGAGGCTGATTCCCAATAAGGTCACATGCACAGACAGATATTGGTACTTGGGGCTTCAAAATATTTTTCCTTTTGTTTTAAAATTACTTGTTATTAGTTTAACTGTTCATTTTTATGACGTACAGTGTGGTAATCTGATACAGGTATATAATGTGATGATCAAATCAGGGTAGTTAGCATTTACATTTTAGAAATTTTGTTAACATGTCATTATTGTACGTATTTACAGGGCACAGTGAGATATCTCAGTGAATGTGTGCAATGTGTACTGATAAAATGAGGGTAATTGACATTTCCATTTTCTTATTACTTTGAGTTTAGAGCCTTTGAACTCCTCTCTCCTAGTTATTCATAAAATATAGGTTACTGGGAACTGCAGACGCCCCACCGTGATATAGAGCAGTAAAATTTATTCCTTTTATCCAACTATGTTAGGTATCAACATATTTTTTAGCGGACACAGTGACACTGGAGAACAAGCACATGGAGCTCCACAGTGTTCCACTCACCTTCAACGAGATCTGCCACCCCTTATGGCTTCTAGACCAGTAACCGGGAGTGTTCCAACATGGCCAAAGCAGAAACCAGCCTTCTCTGATATGAAATGAAAGGAGCGCTCATCTGAAGAGAAGAATATGAGTAAGAAGACTACGTCTGTGGATTGATTTTGAGTTTGGACCAGGGAGGGCAGAAGATAAGACTGATATAAGAGAGCACAGGGTATGGGTCAGAATGTAATGTACTGACAGGCGCAGTTACAGCCTGGCCTTGTATTCTGATGGGATAGCCCACCCAGAGCTTGGGAACAACACAAGCATCCAGCACATGAGATGACATGCTAGACTCACCTCAGAAGGGATTGAAGAAAGGGGCAGAGGCTTAGAAAGCCAGGCCTGTTTGAATAGGACTATGATGCAGACAGAGAACTGGGTGAAAAGGCCAGTCCAACGGAATTGGTCAGAGCTGTTTTGTTTGGAGCAGCTGAAGTGGGAAATTGGTTATACGTGTGGAGGTGAGACAAGGCCACAGCGCCTAAAGCAGTCAAGCTGCCTCAGTCTTGAGAAAAGCATCCTGCCTGGACCATTTCAGCCATTAGTCACTAGGCAACCTTGTGGCTCGTGATACTAACTTTGTAAGAGTGTAAATAAACGCTCCTACTGTTGTTGTTCAGTCCTCTTGCCCAGCTGGTAAAGAGGCCTCCACTTGACCTCAGCTTTTGTCTCTTGTCTTTATTTTCTAAATCCCCTTGCTGTTCTCTCCTGGGGACCACTGAGAGACCTGTATTTCACTGAATCTTATTCTCTGTATTTCATTGAATCTTTTCCTCTATTTATTGTTGTGAAAGATTAGAATCAATACCCAAGGCAAGTTGTAATGACAGCTGTGTAGCCCTGAAAGCTGTGATTATAGAAGCTGGAACACTACCTCTGCCCCATACGCCCTTTCTGTGGTGGGATGGGTGTCTATGTTGTGCAACTGAGATCTTCAACTTTTTAGAAATTTCAGAGTCGGGCAAGGAGTCTGGACGGTTCTCTAGCTGCTTCATCACCCGCAGTGTGAGGCATCCTCTCCTACCCAGCACTTTGGGATCAGCAGGGACGTCTCCACATGTGCACCACGAGTGCTTTGCACTGCTCCTCGTCAGGAGCCGCCTGGTCAATCGAGCCCCAGCTCTCTGGGAGCACGGCCACATCCACTTTCCACGCTCACACCTCCCCGCATTTTCAGCTTCCTCCCGATCTTAGCTTGACAGCAGCTGCTTAGCTTTTGCCACACACGCAGATACATTTGTTAAAGACTTAATTATGTTCTGATCTCTGTTAAGTACTGGATTTCTAATTCATTGCAGAGAAGCTTGTTCTGGAGGAGCGGATGAACTGGAAACCATCTTTTTCTTTTCTCTCACCGGTTATATGGAATCTACAGTCAGAGCCTGTGAAGAGATTGCTGTGGAATTAAAAAAAAAAGCCCCTAGTGTGCGAACAAGAAGGGTGCTGCCTGTTACATAAGTGAGCCATCGGCCTAGAAGACAGCGACAACTTAATTGAACAATTGATTCAGCAACTGGTGGAGTTTTACATTTTCTTAGCAAGACCATCAATTACCATAAAAACAGAACATACCATGTTTCTTGCATTTGAAGCAATACATAGCAATTAGGGGGTGGGATCTATTGTGTGTGGAGCGCAAAGAACAGATGACACATGAATCCCAACTGATTTTGTGCAGACCCAGTTAATTTTCTTGCAAGGATCTTTCTTGTGGAAATTGACCGCTGCTTACCTTGTTGCTTTTGATCCCAGTAGCTTCTTGGCCAGTTCTCCTTCGTTCTAGGTGCCGCACTTATTTTTGGCTACCTTGGGTGTATTCTGCCTAGAGGTTGCTAACCAAAGTTACGGGCGAGATGTTGCCTGCGGAGCTGACGTGCGGTGGAGGTGGATGAACAGATTATGTAGCAGGCAGCGTGCCAGGAAATCACAGCATCTGAATTCCCAAGGGCTTTGAGTCACCTAGGAGAGTCAGCATGTCACGCTGATGTGTGGCAGCTCAATTAGCAGTTAGCAAGTAATTCACCAGTCAGAATTCATGTTAGCTGTGCATAATTATTTATTTCTTGAAATTAATTTTATTGGTACATTTTAGATATGCATATGATCACTGATGTCATAGGGAATTCATACCCGTATGTGATACTTTTTTTTTTTTTTTTTTTTGTACCAGGAACTGAATTCTTGGCCTTGTACTTGCCAAGCAGTCACTCTGCCACTGAATTGCATCCCCGGCCCTTGTGTGTGATATCTTGATCACTCCAATCCCCTCCCCTCCCTTCAAACCCTCTTCCCCTCCTTAGTTACAAAACCTTGTTTCCATTTTTTTCCTTCTAGTCCCTTTTTTTCTTTTCCCTACTCCCCTTCCCTCTCCCCTCCTCCCTCATGCCCCTCCTCATTTGAGCACTTTCTTCCTATTTTCCAATATCTATTATACATTTTGGTCCTTATTTACCCTTTTGACTTCTCACACCACAGGAAAAGTGTGATATTTAAATGTGTGTTCAATTTATTTCACTTGAGTATGATCTCAAAGTACACCCATTTACCTAGAAATGTCTCAAGCTTATGCTTATTTATGGCAGAGTAGTACTCTACTGCATAAAAAACCCATCTTTTTATCCATTAATCTGCTGATAGGCATTTGGCCTGTTTCCAAATTGTGCTGCTATAAACACGGGTGTGGTATGAATATCGCTGTGGTGTGATGCTTTTAATTCTTTTGGGAAGGTACCAAGAAAGGGAATAGCTGGGTCGAATGGGACCTCTAGTTTTAGTTTTTTGAGGAATTTCCACACCAATTTCCGTAGTGGTGCACAAGTCTACACTCCCACCAACTATGGAGAAGGGTTCCTTTTTTCCCCACAGCTCCACCAGCATTTGCTTTTGGTAGATTTCTTGATAATAGCCTTTCCCTCTGGAGTGAGATGGAATCTCAGTGTTGTGTTAATTTGCATCCCTCAAATGACCAATGATGTTAAACATTTTTCATATATTTCTTTGCTGTTTGTTAGATGTACATTATTATCTAGATTAAGAGGAAATAGGCTGAAGACATAACTCATCTCAAAAGGGGCTCTATTGAAATCATGAACATAATAGCCACATTAGACTTTGGTGAGAAATAAAATGTTTTGCCCCTTCTAGCTGTCATGGATGACAAAACGGAATCTTACATACTGCTTGTGTTTGTGTATACCATCGCATTCAAACATAAATAATGAGCGAACACTTACCCAAGGTTCATCACGCACTTGGCGCTCTCTGATATTTTTCAAATATCAGTTGATTTTATACAGTCATGTGTTGCTTAATGATGGGAATATGTGCTGAGAAACGTGTCACTGGTCACTTCACTGTTTGAACATTACAGAATATACAAATACACCTGCTAAAATGGGTCCAGTGTTGCTAATATAATTTTTGGAGCTACCGTCACATACGTGGTCTGGTGTGAACAGAAATGTTGCTTTGTGGCGGATGGCTGTACTCTCTACCAAGTTTGTGAAGCAGGCACTACATTCATCTTCCTTCCACAAACGGGAAACTGAGCCAGAGTAGTACAAGGGTGTGCTTGGAGCCAGACCATCAGTGAGTGGCGAGCTGAGATTTGGACTCAAGCATCCATCCCAGAGCCCATCTTTTCCATGTGCTGCCTTCTAGTGAATGCTGAATCCATTTGCTCACTGCTTTGCCTGAGATTTGTTCACGTTGTTATGAAACCGAGCTCAGGACACCGAGTCCATGAGAACACTCCCCCTGTGTGCAGTTCCTCCCACCGCTGAGGCTGCGATGTGGAGCCTGGACACCTGCTTGCCACTAGGAGCCTCTGTGAGGGGGTGGGGGTTGGGCACACTCCGTTCTCTACTATTGGACAAAACTCAAGTCATGTGCCGTGTAAGTCAGTGGGGCCAATGTTATCTCTGCACGTGCTTCCTAATGTCCAAACCGAACATCCGCATGAGAGCCTTGAGCTCCGTTCCTTCTACTTAGTGGGAAGAGTCAGAAATCACAAAGGGTGCAGAGTGAGACAAGGCAGCCATGTGACCAGATGACAACTTCTAGTGCGGAGAAGGTCTAGCCCTGTTGGCACAGTGGACAAAATAACCTCACTGGGTGAGGAGGACAATAAAATGCTTGGTAGTAGAGTTTTCAGGGATTATAATTTAATACTCTTTTGTCTTTTCCTTGTTCAAGTTCAAAACTGAGGGAAGGTTGGAAGCAAGAGAAAAGCTAATGCCGAGAGCAGCGTGTACTTAGGGAGGCGTGCCCACCAGTTGCTGGAGCGGTAGGGTGGTAGGTGGCTACCTGTGCAGAGCCAGGGCCCTTGGCGTGCTCCATGGACAGACTTCTGAGGAAACCCCTCTGCAGTTATGCTGGCGCTGAAGGAGTACCTGGAGGGGCTGAGCCGACCCTGCCCAGTTCATTTTTCTAAATTCAAAAGTCAGAGGATTCTCTTCTGCCAGGCTTGAGGTGGGGAGTGAAGAGCAGGGAGGTGGCCAGCAGCGTTAGTCTGATTGGTGTTCTCTGTGGAAGCAAGGAGAAAGGGGTGCGCACCAACGGGGATCCTCACGAACTCCAGGCCAAGTCTGGTAGGTACGGTAACACAACCAAATAGTGAGAACGTGACTGCGGGTATAGTAAGACGGCAGCACAGAAATACATGAGAGTGACAGTGTGGGCTGACACGGTAGAGAGGCCTTTTGACGTCCAAAATTGGGCTGATAAGCGTAGGAGAAGAAAACAAAGGAGATCCAGCAGTGACCTTCGAAGTTTTACACAAAAATTATGGAACTGGATAAGAAGGTGCAACACTGTAAAACTGAGGAGATGATGGTCCTACAGTATCGCGTCATCTAGTGACATGGCAGCCAACTTACCTTGGGCAAGTACACGCTGTGGTGCTCACGTGACAGTGAAAATCACCTAATGACAAATTTCTCGGAGTGTGTCCCAGTCCTTACTTGACACAGGGCTGAATACAGGGTTTGGCACTATCCATGGTCTCAGATATATTCTGATGGCTTGTAACATATCTCCTTTGGATAAAGGGGAACAACTATGTGGCATTTTTTTTTTCTTTCCAGTTGTTGACAACTCTGGAGACACAGGTAGATTTAAAAAAAAAGGGAGAGTTGCTGCTGCGCCTCCCTGACCAGCGGGTGAGGCAGGCGGAACCCTAGGGACCCTCTGGGGCCTCCGTGGCTACTCACCACACCCATAATGTGTCTGTGGGGCCGGGCCTGAACCCCTGGACATCTTCAGGAAGGCCAGTGAGCCACTGCTGCGCCTCCCTGACCAGCGTGTGATGTAGGCAGAGCCCCGGGCACCCTCTGGGGCCTTGGTGGCTACTCCCTCCACATATAGTGTGTGTGGGTGCTGGGGTGAACCCCGGACGTCTTTAGGAACCCCTGTGAGCCATTCTGGTGCCTCCCCCACAAGTGTGTGAGGCACATGGAGCCCTGGACAACTTCTGGCACCTTGGTGGTCACTCCCAGAACAGCCCACACCCCGCTGGGAGCCCAGCTGAAACCTGGACAGAGTCAGCGGCCTCAGGCAGTCCACCCTCAGCCCTCCCCTGCCAGTGTGGGAAGCAGGCTCTGTCCTGGGCAATATCTGAAGTCTCGGTAACCACGATCTGCATCCTCTTTACTCTTGTGGAAGATGGGCTGAACCCCAGACAGCTTCAGGAATTCCAGTGAGCCTCCCCTGCCCCTCACACATGCCCAGGAGCCAACTGAATGCAAGAAAGTTCGGGAACATCTGGGACCCTACCCTGCCAACACTCACCAGCAAAGGAGCTGCACTGAGCACTGTAGATCTGCAGACTCTCTCCCTGCCACTCACACACAATCAGGAGAGTGAGGCTACACTTCAGAGAGCCTCTGGATCTTCAAAACTGACAAAACAAAGGAGCAAAATGCAATCCCAGACCTCCACACCACCCAAAACAAGTCCAGGAGGCATCAACACAGAAGAGCCTGGAAGTCATACACCTGAAATTTCTGAAATGATAACAGCTGAAGTAAAGAAACAACTCCATCAGGCCATAGAAGACATCAGATCAGAAATAATGTCTCAGGTAAAAAGGAAATGACAACAATAATGAAAGAAGTGTTCAGCATATCCAAAGATGACAATGATAAGGAAATAGAAGGGCATAGACAACTCATGGAAACCTTGAGTGAACAATATAGAAAAGAACTAGCATGTATGAAACAGATTCAAACAGATATCCAGGGAATTAAAAATTCCATTGAAAGCTGGCAAAACTGCCTAAATAAAAATGAAGATAGACTTTCAAACCTTGAAGACAGCATTGCCATTAATGAACGTGAGAGGAGGGATCTCTTAAAAACAACAAGGAACCAGGAAACAACAGTTCAACAACTGCAAGATGAAACAAAGAAAAATAATGTCAGATTAATAGGTATCAATGAAACAGCAGGTGTCATGACAAATGACATAAAAAGACTATTTGCAGAAAAAATAGCAGAAAATTTCCCAGGCATGGAAAAAGAAGTGGACATACAGATAATTGGAGCATATAGAACTCCAGTTAATTATAACCAAAATAAATCTACATCCAGACATATAGTGATTAAGATTCCAGAAACTCAACAAAAATCAGAATATTAAAAGCTGTTAGAGAAAAGAAACAGATCACCTATAATGGAAAACTCATCAGAATCATAGCAGATATCTCAACACAAGCCATCAAGTCAAGAAAAGCTTGAAGTGAGGTATTTCAGGTACTGAAAAAAAAACAACTTCCAACCCAGACTGATGTACTATGAAAGACTATCCTTCAAATTTAATGGAGAAATAAAACATTTCATGATAAAGAAAAACTGAAGAAATTCATGAGTGCCAAACTAATCCTGCAAAGAGTATTAAAAGATATTCTAGAAAGAGACAAAACAGACTACAACTTCAAGAATAACAATAGAAAGGAACCACTAGGCAGAGGAAGTAATTAAACAGAAGGAAGAAAGAGGATCCAACAGCAGGAAAATAACATTACAAAGATAAGCCAGTACATATCAGTTATAACAATCAATGTAAATGGTCTCAATGCACCACCTGAAAGAAGCAGACTAGCAGAGTGCATCAAGAAATAAAATCCAGCTATATAAAATCCAGAAAAAAAGCAGGTGTAGTTATTCTGTTTGCAGATGATGTGAACTTCAAACCAAGAACAATCAAAAGAGATACAGAAGGTCACTACATACTTGTGAGCGGGAAGCTTCAAGAGGAAGAGAGAACAATCATAAACATCTATGCACCAAATATAGGAGCACCCACATATATAATACAAATTCTAATGGATATGAAAAATGAAATAAGCAGCAACACAATCATAATAGGGGATTTTAACACACCATTGTCACAAAGAGATAGATCAACTGAACAAAAAATCGGTAAAGAAATAACAGAACTTAACCAAACTTGTGAACATTTAGACTTAGTAGATCTTTACAGAGTGTTCCATCCAACAGCATCAGAACACACATTCTTCTCAGCTGCACATGGGATGTTCTCTAAAATAGAACATATGCTAGTACATAGAACATGTTTAAGTAAATGCAAAGGAATTAAAATTATCCCAGTATACTATCAGACCATAGTGCAATGAAATTGGAAATTAATGACAATAGAAAATACAAAAATTCCATAAACAGTTGGAAATTAAGTAATATCCTCCTGAACATTACCAAAGGGTCACAGATGAAGTAGAAATTAAACATTATTTACAATCAAACAAAAATGTAGATACAACCTTCAGGAACTTGTGGGATGCAATGAAAGCAGTCCTCAGAGGGAAATTTATAGTGGTGAATTCCCACCTCAGGAAAACAGAATAAGCACAAATAAACAATCTTATGCTGCACCTCAAGTTCCTAGAAAAAGAAGAGCAAGTCAAACCCAAAGCCCAAAGAAGACAGGAAATTATAAAGTTCAAGGTAGAAATTAATGCAATGGAGACTAAAAAAAAAATACAAAGAATTAATGAATTAAAGAGTTGGTTCTTTGAAAGAATAAATAAAATAGATAAACACCTAGCCAACCTTATCAAAAAAGGAAAGAAAAAAGTGAAATACACGCAATAAGGAATGAAAGGGGTGAAATCATACAGAGCCTGAAGAAATTCAGAAAATCATCAGTACCTACTTGAAAAATCTTTACTCTCATAAGATAGAAAACACAGAGGAAATGGACAGATTTCTAGATACATATGAATTACCAAAGCTGAATGAGGAAGATATAAAAATCCTGAATAACTCAATATCAGCCAGTGAAATTGAAAATTTAATAAAAAACTTGCCAATGAAGAAAAACCCGGGTCCTGATGGATTCACAGCTGAAATCCTCAAGAAATTTAGAGAAGATTTAACACCAATTCTTCTCAAGCTCTTTCATGAAATTGAAAGGGAAGGAATTCTCAACTCATTCCTGGAGGCAAGTATTATCCTGATACCCAAAGCAGAGAAAGATCCAACCAAGAAAGAGAACTACAGGCCAATCTCCCTAATGAATATAGAAGCAAAAATTCTCAATAAAATACTAGCAAGCAGAATACAACAAATCATCAAGAAGGTTATATACTATGACCAAGTGGGATTCATCCCAGCAATGCAGGGATGGTTTAATGTATGCAAGTCAATTAATGAATACACCATTTCAATAGAGAAAAAGACAAAAAATCACATGATCATCTCCATCAATTCAGAAAAAGCTTTTGATAAAGTCCAACACTCACTGATGATAAAATTCCTACAGAAAATAGGAATAGCTGGCCTTTACCTCAAGCTGATCAAAGCCATGTATGACAAACCAAAGGCTAATATCATACTAAATGGTCAAAAATGGAAAGCTTTCACTTTAAAATCAGGAACTGATGTCCACTGTCACCCCTCCTATTCAATATAGTTCTGAAAATATTACCTAGAGCAATTAGACAAGAGAGAGAAATAAAAGGAATAAGGATAGGAAAGGAAGAAGTGAAATTATCATTATTTGCAGACAACATGATACTCTACATAGAAGACCCCAAAAACTCCATCAAAAGGCTTATGGATTTAAAAACCAAATTCAGTAGCGTAGCTGGATACAAAATTAACAGTTAAAAATCAATAGCATTCCTATACACAAGCAACAAACAGACTGAGAGAGAAATTAGGGAAACCACACCTTTCACAATAGTATCTAAAAAGATGAAATACTTAGGAATCAATCTAACCAAAGAAGTAAAATGTCTATACAGTGAAAATTATAGTGCTCTGAAAAAAGAGATCAAAGAGGATATCAGAAAATGGAAAGATATTCTTTGCTCATGGATAGGAAAAACCAACATTGTGAAAATG